>NC_056727.1:695903030-695995530 GCF_019279795.1 Protopterus annectens
TGCTTTATGCAGTTGATGTGACATTAGAGGCAAACTCTGAGCTAAAACTTCAGCAAAGTATAGAGAAATGGAATGCAAAACTGAAAGCACATGGGATGAAACTAAGTAAAGGTAGTTGTTTTTCTTTCGGCTTTTCCTGGTTAGGGGTCGCCTCAGCGGAACTCCGGTCCGCTAATGATTGGAAGTCAATTTTTACGGTGCCGAGGTGCCAGACCGGCGCCCAACCTTCAACGAAGGCACACCCATTCATGCATGTCTTTTGAACGCCACTCGACCGCGGGAAGGACATGCAGACTCCACACAGAAGGCACTCCAGCCAAGAATCGAATGGGAGAACCTCTTGCTGTGAGGCGTCAATGCTACTGCTGCACCACCGCGGCTTCTAAATTGGAGAAATCAGAAGAAGATGAAAATTGGGATAGAAGAGAAGTTAGTGGAACAGTTTAACAGTTTCAAGTATCTGGGATGAAAGAGGAGGTAAAAAGCTAGTATCAGTGGGGCTGCAGACAAATGTCATTGTAGGTCAGGGGTGTAATGTATGACAGAAGAATGCTAAAAAAAACTGAAGTAATGTGTACAAAACAGTTATGCAGCACTACTGTTTGGCACATTAACCCTGGGCGGTAAAGGCAGAACAGTTGAGGAAGCTAGAGGTCATGGTGATGAAACCCGAGACAGTGATAAGATGCACAATGTGGGACAGTCAAAGAAATGAGAACATCAAACCAGAAAGTAGAGTAACTCCAGCTGCAGAAAAGGTCAAAGAGGACAGATTACAGTGGTTCCGTCATGTGCAGAAAAGCAGAAGACAGCTTGATAAAGAAGGTTTGGAAAAGACAGGAAAAATGCAAGAGGAAACAAAGATATCCAACAAAGCAGTGGATGGATTGTGTGAGAGAAGACCTGTGACAGTCGAGCATGACTGTTGAAGAAGGTAGGAGAGTGGCATTGAGTAGCAGTTGACAGACTATCCCAAATCCATGTGGAAATTGAGAGAAAGGGGGATTAGTGATGACAATGGTAATTTGATATATATATATATATATATATATTTATTTATATTTGTGTGTGTGTGTGTGTATATGTATGTATATATATATATATATATATATATATATGTGTGTATGTGTGTGTGTGTATATACATACATACATAAATAAAATATTTTTGTGTGTGTCATATAATGTATACAGTAAGGCACAAGGGATGTGCATGGTGCAGGTATTACCCTACACCCACAAATGTTGTAAGGCATGGTCCCAACGGGTGAGCTTTTTACATCCCTGGGCTTGTAAGCACTATCTGCACCATGCTCACCCCAAATAATGAAAATGAGCATCTGTATTGTTTAGTTTGCAGTTAGAATTTTACATTTGGTTGTATATGTATGATTTTATGTTCTGAAGTATATTTTTGGCGACCTTTTGTTCTCTGTGAGTGACCATTGTCACCCACATGAACTCGATTATCCCTGCCCCAAGTGTCCCACTTGATGTAGAAGAGGTTCTGCACCTAGGTGGCCTCCACACCTCATACAAGTATTGGCGCTGTACACACTGGGACAATTGGCAAGATGGACTGGCAGAGAGGCCATCATCTGACTGTGCAGGAAGTTTTTCCTGACCTATTCTTCCTACCCGTATGTGCTGACACCTTATTGTAGTGTGGGTGGGCTGTGGGAGGTAGTTTTCTCTACCTCTGAATCTTGGCATTCATTCCCCTGAGCCTATCTTCTGGCAGAGCTCACTAGATATTGTCCAGTATGTTCCTCCTCTCCAGGATAGCCATGCCTATCCCCCTTGTCACTCCATCAGTCACCCAAACTGTTAATTAAACTATAGTTGCTTAGACAGTAGTGCTTTCCCTCTTCTATGCCACCAGAGTGACTATCCTGAAGTATATTTTAATATAAAGTAGTTATTTGGCCATTTTAACTAATTGATTGTTGTGCAGGGTTATAATATTTTAACTAAATTAAATTTTTGTATGACATTTACACAGTAGCCATTTTAGGAATTATTTTACCAAACTGATGTGTTTTAACTAATCTTGTTGTGAAGGGTTATAACTTTTTTTAGGTAAAATCCTCCCTTTGTTCCTCGCATCTGATGCACTATTTTTTTCACTTTAAAGTGAATACTGAATGAGTTTTAAAAGATTTTGTCCTTTTGATACAAAATTTGCTTCATCTAAATTGTAGTACTACTCTCTAGAAAGATAGGACACCAGCAGAATAGCATTGTTGCCATGATGTCATGAGCTGACAATATAAATGGGCCTAACCCCTGAACCCATAAGTTCTTTTTTGCCACTCACTCAGACTGCATTCTGGGCCTTATGCACACTGTTAAAAACTTGTAATGTTTAGTATCTTGGCATAGTGGTTAAGGTGTTCACCTCACAGAGAAGAGGTGTAGGGTTTAATGCTCATTAAGGGAAGTTGGCTAGGCTTAAAATGGTCTACAAGGGTGGTTAGCCAATACTTCTGTGTGAACCAAGTACCCCTGTGGTCATCAAATTACCAGTGTAGAGTAAGAGTGGTATTGCCTTTATGGTCTTGTGAATGAGCATGATGTAAAGGATTGTCATAAGTGCTGTTGTGTCATCCCTGACATCTGTAGTCACTGAAGGGAACATCATCAGGTCTTCCTTGCCTCCAGGAGGATGGTGAGCAGTTGAAAGTTCCTCTTGTGGGTATCAGTGAGAAAGTTCCACCATCTGTACCATCTTTCAGGCAAAGCACCATCACAAGTACCAAAACTCAGAGGGCAGACTGCAGCTTATCCTTGTTGGATGTAAGGATGGTGTTGAGCTTGTCCTTGAAGATTGACTGTTTGAAGCCATTCATATCATTTTCTTTGGTGAATGTTGTGAAAGTACACTGCTGGATTCCATCCTGGGAGATAAAGTCTAGAATATAGGCTGTACCCAGTCCCCACTTGATAGTTGGAGCTTGTGCAAGCTGGTCTGATTCCAGGTGGACAGCTTAGAGTCACCCAGCCTTGCAGCAGAGTTTCTTTTTTTTTCCACTAAGCAAACTCCAGAGGCCCTGCCCAGTGGCTTCTCTGCCAGCATCCAGTCAGCCCATGTATTCCATGGAGGCAGGAGCCATGGCATCCCTGGTCCAGATGAGGGCCCATCAGCCCATTTATTCCTTTCCTGGAAGACCAAACTGATGTGGCTGTTAGGGCGTGGGCCAGCCTGTAGATTCTGTCCTGTTTTTAGAGAACACCATTGTTATTCAGATGGGGTACAAATTTCTCCCTTTGGTCTACTCTTCTGTCATGATAGGTGACTCTCTAAGGAGCTGCCTGTTTAAGGGAGAAGCAGGTACATTCCCACAAGCACACCTGCCTCCCCTAGCTCAGAAGTGAGCATGCACCACTACCAGTGCAAGCTTACCTTTCCTCTTTCATGGGTGATTACTAGCCCTGCAGTCAGTGTCATCAATGTGGTGGGCCAAGCTGCCTCCCTCACCCAGGTGGGTGACCTGGCATTGCTGCTCAAGTCCATCCTCCTTCACCCAATTCCATAGGCAATTGTAGTCAAGAGTTCTTCCCTTTACACCAGAAGGCTGGGTCTTCTCGTCTTAGGGCCTTCCTTCAGACCTGATGGCATATATTGGCCCAGGTTGAGAAGAGTTTAGCTGTCCTTTGGAAAAGCTCAAGGATCAAGACCGAGACATCAAGTAAATGTTTTTGGTGTCTGATTGTACCTCACAGCTTGTATTGGGGAACCACACTTGTAGTAAGTATAATGTGATAACAGTGTCAGCACCAGGGCTGGCCTCTCTTACCATGGAGGCATGTTTGACGAGCATACTTCTAGGTAACAAAACCATTTCATTTGGCATCTTACATGCAGATTTTGTGTGCTCATCCCCCACTGTAATCGTCTGGAGTTAGTGGGTGTGTTTTGGAAATCTTCCCTTTAGGCTGCTGTGATAAGTCTGAAGACCCTTGCATCATCGTCTCAGAGACACATTAGAACATTAAGTCTTCTACAACCAAAGATTCCCCTAAAATGATCCATCTTTCAGAGGAACATTGAGACTTTTTGATCTCAGTGGCTTTGCCTCATCTGGATAAGAATGTGTAAGAGCTGTAAGTCATACTTTGTAAGGAATCAGTCATTAAATCTGCTAACGTTGCAGCCTTAAAGTGCTGATACTGTGATTCTGCATCCCCCACAAAGGTGAATAACCTTCACAAGCCTCCAACAGAATGGATCAAGTCTGAAAAGACATTTTTTGTAACGTCTATTGAATCATCACATTTTAAATAATATAAGTACTCATACACCAATAGAAAATGAAATAAAATGATACCAGCATTATTGTTGTCATTGTAGTATACATACGTTTTCTTTTAAACAATTTTAATCCACTCCGTTACTTACTTAGCTCAATTCCTGCCTTTTCTTAAGTCTCACTCATCCTGAACAGTATGTATGGTTTCCACAAATTACATTTATTTCTTTATAATTTGCTCCTTCCCATTTTAAATATTCTACTTCCAGTTCTTTTATTTCCTTTACAATATTGAATACTTCATTTACAATTGGTTTAGATTTTGATTTCCGTTTTCTAGTAATTGATTTTTGACAGCTAATTGCATTAAGTGTTCATAGGCTCATAGGTCTGTACTAGGTTAAAGATCACAAGGGCCGTTCTAAGCTTAGCCACACAACCCATCCCAGTTGCATCCTGCTGGTAGAATATGCATCTTTCCTTGCAAGGTGAGTATGTTATTTAGTGTCTATAACAGAAATGGGAGTCAGCCTGGGGATGAATTTATAATTACCCATCCAATGTTAGTATCCAGTATTAGTTAGGGAATGTTTATTGTTGGCTTCTGTCTGTAAGAGACATGTGGGCCAGCCAGGACATGTATTTATGATTTCCCATCCAATGGCCAACACGTTTGAATAGAGTTTTACGGGATGGACTGTGTTTCACATGGATGGGGAGCCTATTCCAGAGCATATGGGGATACTTTGAGTCACATATCTGTAGAGGAAGTATTGAATATTGTAAAGGAGATAAACGAATTGGAGGTGGGATCTTTAAAATGTTGCAAGGCTATACTGTGTTTAGGCAGTTGAGATCCTATATCCTAGTTCAAAAGAATCATTCCCATATTTAACATCCATTTGCTCCCCCAATGTTTATGACAAAGTACTCTTAAGGCAATTTTTAAAAGATGGCAGTTTGTTACATTCTCAAAAAACATGTTCCCAGTAATCTTTTCTTATCACACCTTCAACGTTTGCTTTCTGCTTGAGGGAGCATGCTTTGAAGTCTGATTGGGGTACAGAAAATACATGTGCAAACACTGCCATACAAAAATCCTAAACCTTCTGGACTTAGTTGGAACAAGTCTCTTAATAGGCATTCTTAAGACAAATCCTTTGTAGTCTCTCCTGTACAGCACAATTCCCAAAACTACACCATTTGGCTACCTTTCCAGTAGGCAAAGAATCAAAAGTGCTGGACAAGTGTGGTAACAGAGTATATTTCTCTGCCACAGGGGGTTTTGAGCCTTAGGTGACTCTTCTCACTTGCACAAATTCAAGTCCTCCGTAATGGACTAGCCTTGGAAAACTTGCCAGCATTCTGGAGTCTAGGGTTAAGGAGGAGTTTAAGACTGTCGTTGGCTTCTACAGTGGGCTTCTGTATGGCCTGCTGCAGTTTTGATTATGCTGATACTGTGACCAGTGTTGGAAGCTCATCAGGTATGTGCCTGTACAAGATGACATGGTTGAAGATGGTCCTTCTCTTTAAGGGCGAGTTAAATAAAAACAGTATTCTAGATGCCAAGTTCAGGGGGGATCTCTTTTGACATGCTTCTTAAATTTAGTGGATTACATCTTTAGGAGGAGACAGGTTCTCATTGCAATGAATGACACCTCCCTGGCCATCTGTCTTTCCATGTGCTGCCAGTCCTAAAACATGAAGAAGCTTTTTTGATGGCCAGTAAAGGCACTGAAGTTTCCCATAGACTTCAGACTATGCCAGCCAGAGTGCCCAAAATAATAATCCCACCAGCTCAACCACATCATTTCTGACTTTTGAGGTAAGGTGACCACGGGAGGAAAAGTTATTTAAGTTCACTTCAGCTTAGAGAGCTATCTCTGAAGACCAGCAGGCTTTAACTCACATAATCCGAGTGATGCTTCCAGGTGCATCTGCAGTTAACTCCTACTGACACCTCTAGATGTGAAATATTGCTCCTTCATATTTGCATCAATAATTCCAAAACCATGCTATGTACAAGGTTTTAAAAGATTTTATCTTAAAGCTTATTCCATGACAAACTCAACTATTTGACTTTTGTCTAGTGCAGGTAAATAGATATTAACTGTTGCTTTTATGAAATTAATTTATATAGATATAATTTTCACATTTTTCTAAATATCTCAACAACCAAGTAACAGACAGAATTCCTTAGCCTCATATGAAAGCTCTCAGCTAGATGAATACAATGCTACTTGACAGTTTGTGTGTAACTTGAGTGGTACCTGAGATATTCTAAGTTGTTTACAAAATATTGGAAATGTAATAGTTACTGTGTTTACTGTGACTTATAAAATTCATTTTAAGATTTAGATCATAAAGAATGCTATCCCTATAAAATATTTTGTGCTCAATAGATTGCCATTTATACTTCTTTCATAACCCCTACTGTTCCAGAGATATAAACATTTGTTTGAAATGTGAGGAAATAATTTGATTATGTTAAAGGGCTTAGGCTCTGCCCATTGGAAGTTAGTGCAAACTTCTTGAGCTCCACTGGAATTAATGAGTTAATTGTGGTCATGGTAGGACATGTTTTAGAGTTTTAATTGCTGCAGAGAAACTGAGCTGTCTCAGAGGAGCTCTTGCAAAATATAGCTTACATACAACTAGTACCTGTTTTGGTGTAAAACTTAACCTTCCTGAGTCATTGTCTCTTACGTTGCAGACTGTTTACCAGATGCATGTTATTATAATCTTAAGGCAAGGTACTAAATGCAAGACTGAAACTTCTCAAAGTTTCCTGGTCTTGAGGCATTTTTGGCTTCATCTACTTTATAATTTAGAAGTTATTGTAAGGAGGGTGGCCCAAGCACTGAACCTGGGGTACGCCTGAGTGACAGGTATTTTGGAGGAGGTATAGCCTCTCACGCTAACTTATTGGGTTCTATATGTGAACCATTTTGCTAGCTAAGGTGTTACATAAGGAATGACATTTAGTTGGAGCGTGTATCTGTGATACCAGAGTGTGAGATGGTGTTGAATGCTTTAGAAGTAATCAACCAGGTTAAGTTGGCAGGAATTAACCATGAAGAATCCGAACTGGGCTGGGTTGATAATCTGTAGGGTACTTACATCCTTATATATTAAATCCATAGTGATTCCTTCCATAACCTTACAGTTGAGACTGGTAAAGCTTTTAGGTCTATAATTACTTGGATGCACAAAACCACGTAAGTGAGGCCAAGTGCACAGACTGAACCAGCGATACAAAGTTAACCAAAAAAGTGCAGCACAAATAGAGTGGGTTAAGAATAAACTTTTATTACATAAAAAGTGGCAAACCCAAATCCAACAAACCGGTTTTGGCTTCAAATAGCCTTCCACAGTGTTAATCCATACAAAAACACACCATGTTTAAATAATACATCCTAAATTGCCTATGTCTTCCTATTGGTGCATGCCAAATTAACTATGCTCATTCAGGCCAGGTTTAAAGAGAGCTCTCAACCTTACTATCAAGCCTGATTCTTTTTCATTGAGTTTGGTATGCCACCCTGTCTTGCACATTCTATTACCCTGAATTTTATCTATAATGGTGAATTGAAATTTGGCAGTCTGATGGGTTAAAGTATGTTTATAAAGAGCATTTGTGAGTCTTTTATTCCTCATGTCACTTAAATGCTCACTGATCCTAAATCTTAATGGACATGAAGTTTGTCCGACATAAAAGGCGGAACAAAAGCATCTAGCAAGATAAATAACCCAATCACTACTGCAACTGCACATAATATTGATTGTGTATATTTTGGAGGTATTGCTGCTGGTAAATTCCTTAGTTTTACACATGTGTGCACATGCACTACAATGTCCACAAGGAACGCTGCCTGTCAACCTATCTCCAGATAAAGTAGTTTGATGAAGATTGGTGGTGGAGCCCTTCTTATAATGAGTGAGGTATGAGTTGATTGTCCTTCCCCTACGATAAGAATATAGACATTGGGGGGGTTTGGCCAGTTTCTCATTGGCCAACAAAATGTTCCAATGGTTATTTATAATATCTCGAAATTCGTTTGTGTTACGACCATAGGTGGTAACCAAGCAGATATTCTGAGATGTATTTTTGTCCTGTTTCTCCAGTTTTGGTCGATATTGTAACAGGTTTTCATGGTCAGATCTAGCAGCATGCATACTGGCACCATGTATCGTTCCCACCTGGTATCCCCTGCTGAGAAATCTGTTAAATAAATCATTAATCCCAGAATTGTAAGCTTGATTAGTGGAGCAGATACGTTTGATACGCAAAAGTTGCGATTTTGGTATATTGCGAATAATATGTGGTGGATGATGACTGGTAGCGTGAAGCAACGTGTTGAATTGAGGAAATGTTCTAAAGGTTTCCATCTGTAGTGTGTTATCGGAATCCCTGCTTATCAACACATCCAAAAATGTGATCTTGTTCCTATCCCAGTTCGAAGTGAAATGGATGCCCCATTTATTTTCATTTAAGTAGTCATCAAACTCCAGTACATAAGAGGCATCCCCTTTCCACACCATCCAGCAATCGTCCAAGAAGTAATGCTAGATGTCCATATTATCCAAAAATAAATAAGTAAAAAAACAGCTTAAAAAAGCATGCTACAGAATGACAACCTGTGTCATGACTCCTAATGTTTGTTAATCTACCTCCCATCCACAAAATAAAAATTATACAACAATGGAAAAATAATGCAGACAAATTAGTAGCTAACATTTTTATATAATTACAGTTTTCACAGTATTTAAATTAAAGGTAATGAGGGCCATAACATCAGAGTTTCAGTGTTTAGATATTAGCCATAGGTGTGGGTTCACAATGTTTGTGCTGAAAATTTTGTTAGAAAAGACCTTCCTTCTAAGCTTCTGGATAGGTTGTGTTAGATTTTTCTGTGGCTTTTCTGGAAGCCAGGCTGTATCAGCTACAGTGAAAACAAATGCTCACTTAAGGTACTGGTGGACAGACACAGTGTTTGCATATTTCATCAGTAAATATGCAAACACTGATATTTTCATAGTTCAAAAAAAAAAGGAAAAGCAGAAAGATCTGATGGATGTAAGATTAAACACATGGATATATTTATCCCATAGACTGCAGACCATGGGATCCTCCATATCCTTTTGCAAAGTACCTTTGTTGAAAATGTATTAGCCAGATATTTTTATGTGCTGTCCCAGGGCCTTGCTTGATGTCTCTTCTACCTTTGCCCAGTGGGCCTATTTGTTCCACTGAATCATAGCCAGGTATTGCCTGGCTGTATGAGGAAACCCCATCATTCCTTTTATTTCCTGACAATAGTTTGGTAGTAGGGAGTGGGCCAGCTTACTGGTCCTGAAAGATGCCCTTTTATATCCCCTTGAGAGCCCCCTCCCTTTGGTGACTTCTTTGTGCCCACACTTGCCATCTCTTGAGGGGAAATATGTCTCTGCACAGTAGTTTCCCCTCAGCTACTTAATGCAAATACACTGTGATTGTTCAAGTTTGGCCAGCTCAGATCTCTACTGGCTGAGCAGTTAGTGTTCCCTCTTGGTGTCACCAGTGTGTTGAACTCAAGCTGCCTCCATTCCCCCAGCATGGGTGAACTGGTAGAAGCTGTGCACTCCTATCCTTTCTGGATAGCTCCTACAGGCATCCAAGTGACTAGTGGAGCTCAAGTCATCTGTGCCGGAACCAGGGCTTACACACTCCTTGGTGTAAAGGGATATAATGGTCAGATTTTTTAGTATTTTAATTCTAAAATGTCAGTATGATTAAGAATGTATTGTCTCTGGGTTTCTCTGATTTCACTAAGGAGGAAACATGCACAGCATGTCATTTAGATTGCTGCAAGGTATAGACAAAGGGGAGTACAGATTAACAAATACTTGATATTAAGGCAGACCAACTTCATTTATGAGTCCTGGGTTCAGTCTAAGACAGATTTTTCACCAGCATCACCTTTAGAAAAGTGGAAATGGTTCAATGAATCAAGAAGACATTCCTTTTGCTGGACCTTTATAATCTCAAGAAAGAAATGAGAAAAAGGAGAGACCTTTTAGCTGAGCTGGCTAGAATAGACAAAATCACCAGTAGGCTCGTCTGCATATCTGAATTGCTGGAATTAACACTGCTCATCAGTTGTGCGTTTCTGCTGGAAAAAAAAACTGCATTGCAGAGAATCCTACTGTCATTCATTTTGATTATTTTTCAAAATAACTAGAGAGCTGCTAGAATTCTTTCCTTGCAAAACAACGGATTCCAATCTACCAGTCATAGGTTCATAGGTAGATACTAGGCTATCTGCCCTAGGGCATTTATAAGCCTAGCCAGAGTGTATTTGGCTTCTGACTCCCTATTAGATTAGCCTACTGTGCCTCTGTAAAGTAGGTCACAGAAGGTACCCTTTTAAGATTAGTTTACTGTGCCTCTGTCTAGCAGGGACACAGGAGAGATCCCAGGGGTGAATTTGTCATTTCCCATCCACACGTCTAAATTTCGTTTGAAGAGGGTCAGCGAGGGGCTATGTCTAACATGAATTGGGATTCTATTCCAGAGTGAGGGGAGCCTCTGGGAAATGAATCTGTCCCTCCAGCATGTCCTATTTATTTTTGTGCTGAGGTTTAGGTCCCTGGAGCGTGTAGCTCTAAGGAACTTGGATTTTTTGAGGTGGAGCATGTCCATTAATTCTGGGTTTGACATGGCTTTGTACGTCAGGCATAGATCGGCTCTGAGTAGGCGGTAAGCAACTGAGTAGAGCTGGAGTTTCTTTAGTCGAGTTGCATAGGACATCTGTTTGTAGCCCATGATCCCCTTGGTGAGGTACTTTTGGAGTCTCTCCAGTTGCTGCAGGTGTAGGGTAAGGTACATCCCAAAAGGGGCATTGTATTCAATTATGGGCCTGATGAGTGATGAGTAGAGGGGCACAATGACCTCTCTTGATCTAGATGCGAACCCTTTCATGATAAGGTGGGCTATATAGAAGGTCTTTCTAACCACTTTGGCAACGTGATTATCAAAGGAGAGATTACTATCTACGTTGGTCCCCAAATCTCTAATTACTTCTTCCGTACTTAATGGATTACCACCTATGTGGTAATTTGTGGGCACCTTGTTTTTTCCAAAGGGGATGACTATGTACTTTTTAGCATTTAGCTTGAGGCCGTGGCTCTGGCACCAAGCATCCATCTCTGTGAGACCCTTTTGGAGGATGTTGTGTCAGCTGGAGATTCGATTATGGCCCCCAGTTTGCAGTCATCTGCGAACTTTGTCAGCCATAATCCCCCCCGTGTCAGCCTGAACCTCAGAGAAGTATATACCGAACAAGAGAGGTCCCAGAACTGAGCCCTGTGGGACGCCACTTGTAACTGGTTTGGATTCGGACATGGCACCTGCCATTCTGACCATGTGGGTTCTATCTCTGAGCCAGTTTGCAACCCATCTTGTGATATAGGGGTTGATATTTAAGCTGGTAAGCTTATTTATGATGCCCGAGTGGGGTATTGTGTCGAAGGCTTTTGCGAGGTCCAGGTAGGCTGTGTGGACTACCTTGCCCTCATCTATGGCTTTGGTAACTGTTTCAAAGAAATCAACTAGGTTTAAGAGGCAAGATCTGCCCTTAACAAAGCAGAATTGGGTATGGTCCAGTGTCTGGAGGCTCCCAATGTCTTTGTTTATGAGTTCCATGATAATACGCTCCATAGCTTTACAGACCAGACTAGTCAGGCTTATGGGACGATAGTTTCCGGGGTCCGTTGTGGCACCACCTTTGTGGAGTGGGACCACTGTAGCTGTACGCCATTCTTTGGGTACATATCCTGTAGTAAGGCTAAGTTTGAACAGTGACTTAATGTGAGGGTTCAGTTCTTCTTCGAGCTAATGTAAGACACAGCCTGGGACACCGTCCGGTCCCATAGATGCTGTGTTTTTTGCTTTGGAGAGGGCAGCTTTCACCTGTGCATCTGTAATGTCAGGGAGGTTACATTCAGTTGTGATAGGAGTTTGCTTCTTTGGGGGGGAAGGGGGGAGAAGTTTGCGCTGAATCTGTCTGCCAGGATGTTGGTTATGTCTGTAGGTTCGGTATATTTTGTACCATTATGCAACAATTCAGAGCATATCTGGGAGTTTCCGCCCATGTTTCTGACATAACTAAAGAAGGCCTTGTGATTATCTTTAGTGTCTAGGGCAATTTTTCTTTCGAAACTGGCCTTTGATGATTTTATGAGGGATCGAAGTTTCTTGCTAATACTGATCAGAGATGCCTTCCCTTTTTGGGATTTTGCTCTGTCATGTAGTAGCTTCCTCCTTCTGTTGTATAGCTTATTTATGGCTGGGGTCCACCAGACTGGTCTCCTGTTTTTGGAGGAGTGAGTCTTGGTTTTATTTGGGATAGCATGATCCATGCATTCCTGCAGGTGCTCATAGAATGCATTTGTAAAGGATTCTGCAGATTGGGCTGTATTATCCTCTGGCCCAGGGGCTTTGAAGGATTCCACCTCAGTCTTGAGAAGTGCAAAGTTGGCTTTTGAGAAATTCTTTACAGTGATTTCCTTGGTTAGGGTGGGGACGGGATATGGATGTCCAGGGAAATTTGTTTATGGTCTGATCTTACCAATGAGGGGTTTACCTCTGGTGTGGAAAAAAGAGTCCCCATGTTGGTGATGACCAGGTCCAATATGTTGTTCCTTCTTGTGGGAGTGGTGACTAGTTGTTCCATTGCGCTAGAGTTTATAAATTCAAGGAACCGTTGGGTGAGGGTGTTTGGGCTTGAGTAGTTTTCCCAGTCAATGTTTGGGTAGTTGAAGTCACCCAATAACATAGTGTTTGGAGAGACTTTCATATTCTCCAGTGTTCTCAGGAATGCCAAGTGGGGTTTCTGTAATAGGGAGGGTGTTCTGTAGCAGGCTACAAACTGAAAGGCAGTTTTGCCCGCTGTTAGTTGCACATGGATGGTTTCCGATGCTTCGTGCAGTGCCACTAACCTGGAGGTGTAGGTATCTTTGATGAATATAGATACTCCCCCTCCTTTTGTGCTTCGGTCCGAGTTTTGGGGCCGAAACGCATGGTATGAGTTATAACCTGGTAGTGTTGGGATGCTCTCAGGAGCCTTGAAACAGGTTTCTGTTACTGCACAAACATCGATTTTCTCCATACTGAGGAGAGTCTCGAGTGCGTGCATCTTGAGGTTTAAACTTCTGGCATTGAATAGCATTACCTTTAGTTTTTTTATCTTTGGGTTGTCTATGGAGGGGGGTTTGTCCTTTGAGCCTTGCCTAAAAAAGGTACTATGGGGGTGGCAAGAGCCTTGGCCAGTATACGAAAGCCTAAGGGTGACAGGTGCGAGCCTTCCCTAGCGAAGCAACGTGGCTTGTCAAGCATGTCATCCCAGGCTGACAGACACTGGATCCCCTTTGAATGACACCAATACTTTAGCTAATTGTTGAAACTGATCATTTTGTCTTTATACTGTGGCATCATTCTTGGTGAGGGTAAGATGCTACTCAAGGTCAGAGACATACCAGCCTGGGCTACATGGTCAGAGAGCTCCTCTATGTCTCTTTTCATGTAGTCCAGGGAGGTACGTCTCAGGTCATTCACACCAGCATGGACAATTACGGAGTCATACTTGTACTTGCTTTGGAGTGACCTGATGCTGTGGAAGGAAGACTGCGTGTACCCTTTCAGTTGTAACTTCATCTGCAAGTAACTCTCAGTTCTCAGAAATCTTCTATTTCATATAGTGAAGACAGATGTTAATCTTTTCATACTCTTTTATACAGTTTTTTTCCTATGGCCACAGTCTGATGTTCTTGCTTCTTGTAACTCTAATCTCATTTCCATGGTTGCTAATTTATGCCAAGTATTTCTCAGCACAATATCCACATTTTTCAGCCAGTGTGAATGAGAAGAGAGGGCTTGCTCTCCATCCTTTGGGTTTACATTTAATTGAGACATGAAATCAGTTGTACAGTGATGAATGTACACAATTTGATCTATTCGAGAGTCCAGTAAAGCATAGTTTAGTGCAGCCTTTTTTCCTGTGTTGCATGCATTCTGGGTGAGCGCTGTTGTGAGGACAGAACAGGTAACTCCTCATGATTTACCACTATTGCATTGAGGAGAAAGCAGTCCGCTTGTTTTTCATTGTTAGCCTACTCAAGTTGGCAAATAAACAATGGCAATTCAGAAAGAAGCAGTCCGCTTGTTTTTCATTGTTAGCCTACTCAAGTTGGCAAATAAACAATGGCAATTCAGAAAGACTTTCTAGGGATAAAAATGGCTGTAGCTGTGTATTTAACACCTAAAATTTTAATTGGGGGGGGGGGGGGGATTACAGAGGTCCCAAAATATAGTGTTCCATCAATCCGTCTTCTAAACAGAAGTGCTCCTTCTTCCTTTTAGTCGTTTCAAAGTGGCCAGTTGGCAAATAAACAATGGCAATTCAGAAAGACTTTCTAGGGATAAAAATGGCTGTAGCTGTGTATTTAACACCTAAAATTTTAATTGGGGGGGGGGGGGATTACAGAGGTCCCAAAATATAGTGTTCCATCAATCCGTCTTCTAAACAGAAGTGCTCCTTCTTCCTTTTAGTCGTTTCAAAGTGGCCAGACATTGCATTACATCCTGAGTCTCAGCTTCTTTAACTAACACAAGCACATCCGTAAATCTTGTTAAGAATGATAAATATCCAGGAAACTATGCTTTTGCCAACACAGTGTACTCAAATTATGTCACTGGACTTGGTGGATGTCTTTTGATTCTTCACTATTTAGGATTTTAGATATCTCAGATTTCTTCAGCATCCGGAACTTTTTTCATACTAGTGACTGGAGCTTTGCAGGAGAAGGATCTCCATGATTAACACTCTTGGACAGCTAGGTCCTGGTGGCCCTGTTAAGGACCACCCCCCCCTTCATAGCTTCTATGCAGTGGAGAGTTTTGTAGTTGCAGTCTGTGAGAATGACAATAGATTATAAGAAGTTCTCGGATTCCATCTCAGATAATTGAAATATAGGCATGAAGTCAGACCTTCTCCAGTGCTAGTTTTTCCTGCTTGTGGAAAGGGCCTAGGAAATCCTCTGTTTGGCTGCTTGGGTGATGCTGCTGTGTCAGATATAAGCTGTAAATTATGAGCTTTTAGGGACACCCACATTTTCATGGTTCCAATTGCTTGCTTGGGTTTGTGGATGTTGCATTCAAATTTGTTGACTTCTCAGTGGTTGCATAGTCACCACATACCCACTATGTCATGGTTCAAGGGTTATGGTAATTTGCAGAGCAGGGGCTTCATGTCAAACATTTGAAACTGAGCAGTCCTAACCCTCAAAGCCCCAAAGGAAAAACTGTACTGGGGCCCTTCCCAATTCACTTTCATATTCAGTCTATTATATGACTTCTTAACAAGCAAGAGGGAACAAGGTTGTACCCCCTTTGTCCCCCCCCCCCCCCCCAGAGAGGAGCTGTGCAACTCTTGCTGTGGGACATAGAAAGGAGCACTACTCTTAGCAGTTGACGTATTAAGAGAAGTGAATGTACTGATGGACTGTCTGAATTGCTTCTCCAATCATGTGTTGATCAGATTTTTTGGCAGCTGGGAATTCCAGAGGTTAGTCTGTTTCCACATGGAAGGTTAGAGTTTGATTATTTTCTTTTCCGCTTAATACAGCAGGAAAAGGGGGAGCGCTTAGTGGATGCTTTCATCTTCCCTTGATGAGGAATATTCCTGTTTGCCTTTCTTCCATTCCCTTTGACCACACACACTTCAGTACAGAGTTCAGGGATGAAAGACCAGTACTAATTTTCTGCCTTATGGTGACCTAGAAAGACACAGTAGCAGTCAGGCTTTTAGGTCCATGATAATGCAGGAGACTTGGAAGTGACTACTGTATGGTTGTAGTTATAGCTGTCTCCACCTCAGGGCCTGGCTGATACTTTTAATTTTCTTGAGTCCACCAAATGTTCCTGGTGGAACTTCATAAATGATTGAGACTGCAAGGAAGCCTTGCACAAGGCAGGCATACTATTTTAGGTGGGAGAGATTCTCCATCGTACTAGAACAGTACATAATACCACCCCACTCTGTTTGTTTACAGGTCAACCTGATATATCTTTGGCATTCGTAAGACATGGTTCTCAATTTTACCATACTCTGGATGTAATGCTCAGCTTTTTCTGCCAATCAAGAATTTGTGGAGAGCAGGATTGTAGCATAGCACTGGCTGGTTCGGCTGTTCATTAAAGCAGTACTAGATCTCTATCAATATTTGCAGATATTCTCCTCTCCCCAGTATCAGAAATTATTGATTGGCAAGAATATTTGATCCCATATTCATTCATTGTTTCAGCAGTATTGAAGTTCATTGCTTGTAAAATACATTTTCTGGTAGTCATCATCTCAAATAACAGGACTTGGGTTTTTAGGCCATTATGTGTAGAGGAGCCCCATTTGGTCTTTTTCATTGATCAGGTGTTTCTTAGGACAGCCAAGTTTTTTTCTGATCTCAAAATTGATTTCTAATTTTTTCTTGAGCCAGTTTATCTTGCTGTTTTCTGTATCAGTGCATATACCAGAGAAAAGTGTAATTTATGTAATGGATATGCACTAACAGCTCAGGTTTTTCTTGAAAAGGGTGTATATGTTTAGAAACACTAGGCAACTTTTTGTCTCCTTTGCTTCATGGAGTGAAGGGCTTGCTTTTGCTCGAGTCTGTCCAGGTGAATTGATAACTACCCTGTCTTTTGCCACCAGGTAACCTGTGACCCTTTTGAAAATACTTAATGGACACACCACTAGATTTGTGGCTGCTTACAGTGTTTGCTTTAAAATGTCTCATAGCTACTTGGTCATCAGTGCACTTGTTTGTCAAGCTTTATGGTCTTGACTGCAATTCCAGAAGTCAAAGCTTCCTTTGATAGATTTGTCCTTCAGGACTCAAGTCTTCTAAAGTGTGACCCTTAGGCTTTCACTCTGATTTTATAAATACTAGTGGATGTACTGCATGTGATTTAACTCAGTCATTGGCCCATCAAGGAGTGTCCTCGGTGTTAAATACAACCCAGTGCTCTTAACCATATCAGTAGAACTTTGAGAAACTTCTTGGCAGAAGACCTGATACTTTCCCCTCTGTCACTGTTTTTGAGTGGCCTTGACTGATGGCATTTTTCTTTAAACTGAGCAGGTATAGTAATCACTTGTGTATTACATGTTATCACTGATGGCATCTAATCTTCATCTTTTATTTTAGAGAGCTGAGCTTTCTAGTGATTGAAGACAAATTTGTGGGCTTACAGGCTAGGTGTACTTACACATCATGACATCATGCAATGAGTACTTATCTACCGTGGTGCCAAGCACCCCCGGTGGGGATCTTTGGAGAAAAAAGGTGATGAACTGTGCTCAGTGGAGACTGGATGAACCCATCCAGCAATCTATCAAGCAAAGGGTGTCTTTGTAGGTTTAACTGATAAAGTAAGAATGCATCAGAAAGCATTTGTTGTTTTTGTATTTGTATTTATTTTATAATTTTCATTTCAGTTTGATATTTTTCTAATTTATTACATGGTAAGTAGACACATTTGTGATTTAAACAGATTGTGTTTGGCACTGTTTAGGACTTAATTTTGTGCACTTACCACTGCATCTTCAATAGTTTGAAATGCTTTCTTGCCATCTGACAGAAGCTGCATTTGTGTATGTCAGGTCAACACAATGTGGTAGTTTTATATACTAGTAATGCTGCAGACTCATAAAATATATTAGCCTTAAATCATTTTTGTTTTATCAGTGTTCTTTTTCGACTTTATACTTTTCTATAATGTCTTGCTTTCATAATGTTGTTATGATGTCTGACATATGGCAATGCTGCGGCCTTGCTAGACTAAGTATTACTTATTCAGAACTTCGTTTATCTTGTCAGGAGCTACTGCAGTTAGGTGTTTGGTATATCACTATCTGTAGCTATATGAAGACTGCAATAATAATTTATTCATTTACCTGCTGGGTAAGACACACACAACACTACATATCTGTCTCTTTTCAAAATTAATATGCCACACTGCATGGGTGATATGTAGGTGACCAGATCTGTGCTGAAAGTTATAACTTCTCATTCTTGTAGGAAGCATTAAGATATTATACTATCAGTAAAAAGTTACATGATGAAATATTCAGCATAAACTGAATTACTGGTATTTTTTCTGCTTTCCAAACTACACTGCTGGTATCTAGTAGAACCCAGCCACTGGGGATGCACAAGCCAGTGCATTTCTTTGTGCCGGTCCCAAGCCTGGATAAATGGGGAGGGTTGCATCAGGAAGGGCATCCGGCGTAAAACCTCTGCCAAAAATTACTGATGCAGAGAACTTTTCATAATTGCATACCGGATCGGTCGAGGCCCAGGCTAACACCGACCGCCACCAGTACTGTTAGCCAACAGGGTGCTGGCAGAAATTGGGCTACTGTTGGCCGAAGAAGAGGAGGGGGAAAGCATGCCCGAAGGCAGGAAGAGAGGAGGAAGGTTAGGAGTGTAGTACTGAGGGTAGGAACTTTGAATGTTGACAGTATGACTGGTATAGGGAGAGAGCTAGCTGATATGATGGATAGAAGGAAGGTTGATATATTGTGCGTGCAAGAGACCAGACGGAAGGGAAGTAAGGCAAAGTGTATAGGAGGCGGATTCAAATTGTTCTATCATGGTGTGGATGGCAGAAGAAATGGGGTAGGGGTTATCCTAACGGAACAGTATGCCAAGAGTGTTTTGGAGGTGAAGAGAGCGTCTGATAGTGATGTTTATGAAGCTTGAAATTGATGGTGTAATGATGAATGTCGTTGGTGCATATGCTCCACAAGTTGGGTGTGCGATGGATGAGAAAGAAAAATTTTGGAGTGAGTTGAATGAAGTGGTGGTGAGTGTACCCATGGGTGAGAGACTAGTGATTGGAGCGGACTTCAGTGGGCATGTTGGTGAAGTGAACAGAGGGGATGGGGAAGTGATGGGTAGGTATGGTGTTAAAGAGAGGAATGCAGAAGGTCAGATGATTGTGGATTTTATGAAAAGGATGTACATGGCTGTGGTGAATACTTATTTTAAGAAGAGGGAGGAGCATAGGGTGACATACAAGAGTGGAGGAAGATGCATACAGGTGGATTATATCCTATGTAGGAAGGTCAGTCTGAAGGAGATTGGAGACTGTAAAGTGGTGACTGGGGAAAGTGTAGTTAAGCAGCATAGAATGGTGTTCTGCAGGATGATGTTGGTGATCAAAAAGTGGAGGAGGAGTGTGAAAGCAGTGCCAAGGATTAAATGGTGGAAGTTAAAAAAAGGTGATTGTGAGGTGGAGTTCAGGGAAGAGTTAAGACAGGCACTGGGAGGCAATGAAGAGTTACCGAATAGCTGGGTAACTACAGGAGAAGCTAGTAAGGGAGACTGCTAGGAAGGTGCTTAGTGTGACATCTGGACAAAGAAAGGAGGACAAGGAGACATGGTGGTGAAATGAGGAAGTACAGGAGAGTATACAGAGGAAGAGGCTGGCGAAGAAGAAGTGGGATTGTCAAAGAGATGAAAAAAGTAGACATGAGTATAAGGAGATGAGGCGCATGGCAAAGAGAGAGGTGGCGAAGGCTAAGGATAAGGAATATAGAGAGATGTATGAGAGATTGGACACTAAAGAGGGAGAAAAGGACCTGTACTGATTGGCTAGACAGAGGGACAGAGCTGGAAAAGATGTGCAGCAGGTAAGGGTGATAAAGGACAGTGAGGGAAATGTACTCACAAGTGAGGAGAGTGTGTTGAGTAGATGGAAAGAGTACTTTGGAGGGCTGATGAATGAAGAGAATGAGAGAGAGAGAAGGCTAGATGATGTGGGGATAGTGAATCAGGAAGTGAAGCAGATTAGCAAGGTGGAAGTAAGGACAGCTATGAAGAGGATGAAGAATGGAAAGGCTGTTGGCCCAGATGACATACTAGTGGAAGCATGGAGGTGCTTAGGAGAAATGGCAGTGGAATTTTTAACCAGATTGTTTAATGAAATTTTGGAAAGTCAGAGGATGCCTGAGGAGTGGAGAAAAAGTGTTTTGGTACCTATGTTTAAGAATAAGGGTGATGTGCAGAGCTGCAGTAACTACAGAGGTATAAAATTGATCAGTCACAGCTTGAAGTTATGGGAGAGAGTAGTGGAAGCTAGGTTAAGAAGGGAGGTGATGATTAGTGATCAGCAGCATGGTTTCATGCCAGGAAAGAGCACTACAGATGCAATATTTGCTCTGAGAGTGTTGTTAGAGAAATACAGAGAAGGTCAGAAGGAGTTGCATTGTGTCTTTGTGGACTTAGAGAAAGCATATGACAGGGTGCCTAGAGAGGAGTTGTGGCATTGTATGAGGAAGTTGGGAGTGGCAGAGAAGTATGTAAGAGTGGTACAGGATATGTACAAGGGTAGTGTGACATTGGTGAGGACTGCGGTGGGAGTGACAGATATATTTAAGGTGGAGGTGGGATTACATCAAGGATCAACTCTGAGCCCTTTCTTATTTGCAGTGGTGATGGACAGGTTGACAAATGAGATTAGACAGGTGGCCCCGTGGACTATGATGTTTGCAGATGACATTGTGATATGTAGTGAGAGTAGGGACCAGATTGAGGAGACCCTGGAGAGGTGGAAATATGCTTTAGAGAGGAGAGGAATCAAGGTCAGCAGGGCTAAAACAGAATATATGTGTGTAAATGAGAGGGAGGGTAGAGGAATGGTGAGGATGCAGGGAGTAGAGTTGGTAAAGGTGGATGAGTTTAAGTACTTGGGATCAACAGTTCAGAGTAATGGTGAGTGTGGAAGAGAGGTGAGGAAGAGAGTACAGGCAGGGAGGAATGGGAGGAGAAGAGTGTCAGGAGTGATTTGTGACAGACGGGTACCAATAAGAGTGAAAGGGAAGGTCTACAAGAGGGTAGTGAGACCAGCTATGTTATATGGGTTGGAGACTGTAGCATTGTCTAAAAGACAGGAGTCAGAGCTGGATGTGGCAGAGTTAAAGATGTTAAGATTTGCACTGGGTGTGACTAGGATGGACAGGATTAGGAATCAGTATATTAGAGGGTCAGCTCAGGTTGGACAGTTTGGAGACAAAGCAAGAGAGGCAAGATTGCGTTGGTTTGAACGTGCTGAGGAGGGATGCTGGGTATATTGGGAAAAGGATGCTAAGGATGGAGCTGCCAGGTAAGAGGAAAAGAGGAAGGCCTAAGATGAGGTTTATGGATGTGGTGAGAGAGGACATGCAGGCGGTTGGTGTGAAAGAGCATGATGCAGAGGACAGGAAGAAATAGAAACAGATGATCTGCTGTGGCGACCCCTAATGGGAACAGCTGAAAGAAGATGATGATCTAGTAGTTTTATATCAAGTCTGTAGAAAAGCTTTTGCAACTATGTTTTGCATCCAGGTACATCAGAGAGATGACCTGCCATTCTGCAGAGCTGTTTTTTAATTGTTTGTTTTTATTTAATGCTTTGTCAATTAATTGATAGCGTGTACTGTATTATGATAATTTTGTAGATTTCTGTTTTTAAGCTTGACAAAGATTGATTTGCATGAATCAGTATCATATAATAATATAATATAATAATACCATCTGTGTAATTACAAATAGATACTGATAGAGCTCTCTTTTTTATCATGTCTGCTTTAACATGTTGAATTGTTATACTTCTTAGATATACTGTAAGTTTGACAACAGCCAAACAGGTCATCTTAAACTTGCAGTACCCACTCAGTAAGCTTCACTTACACCACAGGATGCCACATTTAGGGGGTTACAGTAATGTAACAGAGAAACGTGAAAAACTGTACTTTGTTGGAGGATTGGACACCAAGAGGTTGACTCACAGATTTTATACATTATTGTGAGCATTTATTTCTCTCAAAATTACGTAATAGCTTAAGTATTTAACTCGCAACCCAGGGTTTATGAGTCATTTTGGACTGAAGTAGGCCATGTGATGTGCAGGTGTTCATGTATATCATGCTGTGAAATGCATCACAGTATGTAAATACAGTTTATTAGTGAAAATAGAACAAGCCAGGATCTGTCAGTAAATTGGTTTGATCACGTGCCAAGACATGTTTGCTTTGTTTTGGAATTATATATAACAAATTTGTCTTGTAAAATAAACTGTCTGTTGATAAAAAAAAAAAAAAAAAAAAAAAATCAACCCACAGATTGCAGTTTCTGTAGCACTAATTGCAGCTTAATTATCTTCACTTTTTGAACAAAGCAGACATTTTACCTTCTGGAGAAAGAAATACAGACATTTTAGAATCTGAAGAAATAACTTAACTTTCTTTTTTTTTCAGAATACCCTATTATAATGCTGCTTTGGTGTGTATGTACCTGCAATTTGCAGAAACATTTTATGATACAGAATTTTAAATGTCACTATTTCTTGAAAAGCGTTTGGATGATATAAAGCTAGTGAAAATGTTCCCTTGCTATGAGTCTTACTACACATGTATTCAGTTATGATTTTTACAGTAATTACAGTACATGAACTGCACACTAACATCTTTAGAATGTACATAATTTCTGTTCATTCTTCAGTATCCTCTATCTTATTTATAGCCATGGTGGATTTGGGCATAGCAGTGACACTTATTAGAGATAAGGCAGCAAATAATTTATCCTAAGCAGGAGAGCATTCCATTTCAGTTTACACGTGGCTGTACACCCATGGGCAATCTAAAGCATTGACATTTCATCTAAAAATGTATCTTTGGGATTTGGAGGCTGCAGGAACACCCAACAAAAACTTCCTGAAATACAGGGATGGCATGCAGACCATACATTGCAAGCACTCCCTCGGAAAACCGAATGACATAACTAGTAACAGTGAAGCAGCAGTGCTAACCACAGCACCAAGTATAGTTTTCAGAAAATCCTTTTGTGATCCTGATCAGCACGTTTGATTAGAGTTCTTCTAGTGGGAAAACTGCAGTTGTGAAGAATGCCAGTGAACTCTAATTAGATAAAATGTGGTTACTGGCTACTAGCAGTTAAACTGCCTGGATGCCAGCAAAGAAGAAATTTGTAGAATGTAACAGAAAATGAACCAAAGAAGGAAAGAGGAGACTCTGCATGGGAACATTCTTGTACCTATTCAACAAGAATAATTTGAAGTTTTTGCTTTGGCACAGGTGATGGCTTCCATAATTTACAAGAAAAAATAAATAAATGCACTCAGAGCTGTTTAAAATAATTGAAACACTGAAGGAATGTATAAAGTCAAATAAAATGTTACCAAAAATAGCTATTCAGATGAGCTCATAAAACTCTCAAAATCACTTGTTGAAATGAAGAAAAGGCATGAGGCTTCACAGGAAAAGCAGTTTCAAAAAACAGAAAACAGCATACAGAGAGAAACTCAGATTTTCTGTTGTCAGAGACACTGGAAGGAACAGACTGTATACATTTTATGAAATTACAAATAAGTAACTGGGATTTGTGTTCCACATCAGGATTTGTTAATTAAAAGGGCACATCATGTGTATGCTCCAAACCTGCCATTGAGAAAGCGGCCAAGACCTATATTAGGAAAAGTTCAGTCGTATCTGCATAAATAGTTGCTCCTGATAAAATTATGGCAGAAAGTAAAAGTTTTAAAAATTGGTACATGAGAGTGTTTGTGGAAAATGAATATTTATTGCATACCAGCTGGAAGAGAAGCAAGTTTATTTTGGCTATATTCAGAAGAGTTTTCATGGAGGATCAAAACATTTTTACATGCAGAACAGGCTAAGGAAGAAAAAAAAGTTTAGCCATCAAGCAGAAGGGGGGACTCTGTTTCTCATTATCTAACAATAACAAACCCCATAAAGAAATTTTGCCAGTGAAACCGCATCTGTTTTTTTCAAAGGAAAGTGCTTGAGTATCAGAAAAAAAATACATGAGTTGACAAGACAAATCTTTGGATTTGAACTAGAGACTGCTGTTGGTAAAATAGAGATGATCAGGTAGACCAAACATGATCCTCTTTCTCCTCCTCCCTTGCCAATAACCTCTTACTACCACAAATCTGCCATACTTTTCTTTTCTTCCACTTATGTCACTATTGGAGCCCTTTTAGCAAGTTGTATTGTTTCCCCCTTTTTCCCTTGTCCCTGATATCCTTTCGTTGTCAAAATCACATGCTCATTTCTATCTAGAAGTCTCATGCAAAATTGCTAATTGTACCCTGCACTTTGTAGCATAGTTCAGTGCACTCTGCTTTTTGTCTATACGTGTAAGGCCATTTACATTCCAAGATAATATTGACAGAGTAGACATTCTGTGTGATGGTTACTTCAAATGCATATTTCCAACTTTTAGCTTCCATATACATATTAATTTTTGATGGGCCGACCTCTTGTGTAAGTTACTTCTTTTTATCTCCGTTTAAACCTATGTCACATTTAAACACTTTTTTTCTGCAGTAAAACAATCAAAAACTAAATAGGTTTTCAGAACCCCCATCCTTTTTTAGCTTACATAAAACACGCAAAATTATATACTGTTCCTTTCTGGAGGGATAAACTTTTTTTAAACAGTTGCCCCAAATTGATGTTTGCACCCGCAGCCACTACCCATCCTAAAGTTAAGGATACCCATGCCAAAACTTTTTTAGCATGTAATTTGTCATAAAATATGTTAAAACAGCAGTAGACTATCAAGTATGTTGTGAAATTAAGTACACTACACATGTCCGTATCTTTAGAAAATGCTGCAGATAATAAGCAGACCATGCTTCTCTGATGTAAGCTCATTTGAAACCTGAAATATGGTAGCATGCATTGATTTGCCACAACTCCCATGTCATGCCTACTGTCTGTGCTGGACAATTGAGTCAGTGGGATGGGTTTGATGGTTATAGGGAGACAGAAGGAGCAAAAATAGTGAAAACAATTCTCAACTATTATACAATCTAATCTCTTATTGCTATTTTTTCATGGGTTTTCAGTCTTCCTGCACATGCTCTGAACTGTTGAAGTCACTTGCCTAGTTAATTTGTATTCCTTGTTACAGTGACTGTATTTCCTCAAAACTACATAACTCTTGAACTTCTTCAAAATTCTGAAAACAGTACTAGTAGTAATAATTATTGTAGTAATCATAATGATTTTTGACGTGTGTATTAACAAGTTTGTTTCAAACTAAGTAGAACATAAAGAGTTTCAGATACTAAGATAGGATTTTTAATTTTGCGATGAGTATATATTTCTAACAAAAGGGAAGTACAAGGCTACTACTTTTCTAACCAGAAACATAGATGGCTAAGCCAGCTGCCTCTGCCATTACCCCACCCCACCAGCTCTTCAAGTGAAGAGCAATTAAAAAAAAAAGGCAGATGACTGTACCATGTATCAGCTTATTACAGATACATGCCCCCACCAAGCTCTTCCTTTGAGGAAAAAAATGGACATTCCTTCTATTACCATACCAAGCAGGTGGTCAGATGCACAACACACCCCATTCCTTCCTGCCCAGCCATTCAGGTCCCATTTCTGTGCCCTACCCTGACTCTCCTCCCTCTTTTTAAAAATAAATACATGTTATTCTTATAAAACTGTAGCAAACATTTGCTAGAGTGAGCTGCAGTGCTTAGGCTTGACCACTAATGCAGTATGCAAGCAATAATGTCCAACAGGGCATGTGTTGCTGTGTAAGTAACACCTTCACAGGGGTGTTATGAGGCCCTTTACTTCTGGACCCCCCAGAAGGACATTGTTTGCACAATAACACACCCCTTGGAGGACATTATTCATATTAGAGAATGAACTGTCTGTAAAATTTTGTGTTATATTTATGTTGTATTTTATATATATATATATATATATATATATATATATATATATATATATATTTATATATATATATATATACACATATATATATATATATATATATATATATATATATATATACATACATATGTGTGTGTGTATATATATATATATATATATATATATATATATGTGTGTGTATATATATATATATATATATATATATATATATATATGTGTGTGTGTGTGTATATATGTGTGTATATATATATATATATATATATATATAAAAATGTATACAAGTTTTATTTGATTTTAAAACAATCAATTATAAAACAAATATCTATTTGTATGGGTCCACAGCTGATCAATACATCAGTGTTTTACATATCAACAACAATTAATATTTTCAAACAAGTCTTTAAGTTTAAGCCAAGATTTATATGAATGTGTAATATTAGAAGTTCTCAGCTTTATAGCATGCAATTTACTACTGCAAACAATTTTGCTATACTAATAAATTCAACACTAGAGAAGGTAACTTTACTTTTCTGATTTTTAGTAATTACTTTTCTGGTTATAGCAAGAATAGACCAAAGAAGAGGACCAAAGACTATAAATTCCACTGTAACCAAAGGTCTTCCAGGAAAAAAAACACAAAGCAAAAGTAAGAAGGAATGGCACAGCTAAAACGACAAGTGTTGTTTAACTACAAAAGTAAGCACTTTCGTGCATAAGCACTTCTTCAGACTAAATTCAGAGAAGCTAAGAAGCAACTTAAATACAATCTGAACATGAAAAACATCCAATCAGAACTCACAATAAAAGCATCTGACATCAAGTCCTATTAAATACTATGGTAGCAAATCAATGCTTAATCTTGTTTTCTTTTAGATAAGGTCCTTGTGATGTGTTTTCATTTAAACCATAATTCCTATCTGCTTGCAAAGTTCAAATCCCCTTAAGTTCATTAGCTCCAGTTTTATTAATGAAGTCCCCACCTCTAGTATTTTTAGTAG
The DNA here is from genome assembly GCF_019279795.1 of Protopterus annectens. Classification (NCBI taxonomy): domain Eukaryota; kingdom Metazoa; phylum Chordata; order Ceratodontiformes; family Protopteridae; genus Protopterus; species Protopterus annectens. Next base: position 695,930,093 of record NC_056727.1, read on the forward strand.
TTAACTGAAGTACTTTAATGCAGAGTAATATGCTTATCTAAAGCATTCATACTAACTTTCCTCTGATATCTCCGACATGCTCCAACACCCTTTCTCTCAAACTACGAGTCATCATCCCTACATAAAAACTGGGACAAACTGTGCAAATCGCTAAATATATCAAGTTTGTACTTCTACAGTCCACATAAAGCTTAAAATCGTACCTAATATTAGTAACGGGGTGAATAAAATAATGGACTTCTGAGAAAAAAGAGCAGGCTTTACAACCATGACAAGGGTGCGTTCCAACCTTTGTAGATTTAACATGAGGCTCTAACATAAAATTACCTTTAAAACATAAGCCTCTGTTTCAAATTCTTTGCATTCCTAAACTAAAATTGGGGTTTGTCTCCAATAAACTTGCTTATACCTTCATCAGCCTGCAAGATCGTCCAGTTTCTCTTAATATTATTACAAACATCATTCACTTCACTTGAGTAGGTGAGACCAGTTATCAGACAACCAGAATTTTGCCTCTTGTTGTTCCTACTATGTGGAACATCAGAAAAGTAAAGTCTCCCTTGTCTTTGATGCAAGCCTTTAACCTGCTCTAAAGTATCAGTAACCCTCTCATAACAGATAGCCCCTCATAGAAAACTCATCACTAAATGAAGCATAATGCTCATTCAACCTGGCATTAGTAGTATGCAGCCTCGAAGATCTTAAAAATTGCCCTTTCAGTACATAATGAAAGGTGTGATTTGGGTGCATACTAGTCCTATGCAGTTTACTGTTCCTCCAACATGATTTTCTTAACATTTTTGTTTGCAAACTCCCATTATTGTCTAATGAAATACGCACATCTACAAACTCAACAGAACTATTAGAAGTGCAAGAAATCTGTTGTTGTATTAAGCCAATTCAAAAAGGAGTCAAACTTGTCACTAGAACCTCGCCACAAAATAGACATCGTCCACAAATCTAGTATAACAGGCAATGTCTGATGCATGGTGTCAAAGCTATGGTCTCAAGCTAAATGCAAAAAATGCGTAGTAATCCCCTTTGGAAAAAACAGAGTACCCGAAAACTACAACATAGGAGGTAATCCCCTGAAATCTGAAGAAGAAATAAGTGATCTAGGGACCCAAGTAGATAGTCAGCTTTCCTTTGATAACCATGTTGCCAAAGTAGTTAGAAATTCCTTCTGTGTGACCCATCTGATCATGAAAGGGTTCGCATCAAGATCTAAGGATGTAATGGTACCCCTCTACTCTTCCCTCATCAGACCCATTATTGAGTACAATGCACCAATTGGAATGTACCTGGCTAGACATCTCCAGCAGCTGGAGTGACCACAGAGGTACCTAACCAAGAGGATTACTGGCCTCAAACAGTTACCCTATGCAGCACTATTGAAAAAGCTAAGACTGTTCTCTGTTGCATACCTCTTTCTCAGAGGCGATCTCTGTCTAACGTACAGAGCCATGTCCAACCCAGAATTGTTGAACATGCTCCATCTTAGCAAAACCAAATCTACTCGAGCTACACGCTGTAGGGATATAAACCTCAATGCAACAATGAATAGAACATGCTGGAGGGATAGATTCCCTTCACAGAGACTTCCCTTACTATGGAACAGGGTCACGATCTACACAAGACAGAGCCCCTCACTATCACTCTTCAAGAGGAACCTTGATGAGTGGATGGATAACAGAAAATTCACACCGAGGATCACACCAACAGCACTACTAGATAGGGGCCAAGGGTACTAGCTGCTAGTACAAGGGTCTAGGGAACTACTAAAGTGGCGGTGAATATGCACAACGTGGCTGGGCTAATATATGCCTTCAGGCAGATAGCCCAGTACCAACCTATGTCTTCAGAAAACAAATTATCAACAAATATTTTGTTCCACGAATATTATATTCTGAAGAAGTGCTTATGCACGAAAGCACTTACTTTTATAGTTAATAAACAACACTAGTCATTTTAGCTGTGCTGGTCATTCCTTCTTACTTTTGTTTTTGGAATTATCTCAGGAATCAAAGCATTAAATAAAATATATCTATCTGACCATAGAGCTTGAATGAAGTTATTAATTTCTTTCCAAAAAAGGGGCAATAACTTCATATTCACATATTATATGCGTCAATCGGCTATTATTTCAGAATCACATCTCCAGCATTTAATTCTATTTGATTTATACATTATTGTAATTTTGTTAGGAATGACTAAAGCTCTGTGTAAGAATTTCCAAATGAAACATTTCCAGTATAATGAAGATGTAGTTTTATCTGTAGATTTTAATATTATTTTCTTGTATTCTTCCAAGACGTCTTCATTATTAATTTTTAAGGGAGTAGTTCCAATATGAGTTGTCTAAATATGTGAAATCTAACTGAAGAATTTTATACATTTGTGACCGATATAATTTATTTTCCATTGCATTATTATTGATATTTAAAAATTGAATAATCTGGTGAATGGTTTCTTATGTAGGTTAAATATCTTATTAATATCTGTGTTTACAATGTCTCTAAATATTTGTAAATTTAACCAGTTCTCAGAATATTGATTGTATTTGAACCTTAAATTTTCAATAGTAAGTATATCAGTACCATTTAAGAATTGATTCCAATAAGTTAAGTAATTTTGTTTCAGTAGTAGCATTTTTGTTGCTTCTAAGTTTCTAAGCAGTCATTTATATATGCAATTGGAAACAGGAAATATTAAGTCTTTAATACAGTGATTAGAATATGTGAACTTTTGGAAAGAGGAAATGATGCTATTTAAATAGGGAATTTGAGAAGAGGGTGTAGCTCCATTTACGCAAGAATCTTTTAGTAACAAGATAAAACTATTGGGGACTATTTGACTGGTTGTGAAATATTTACTAATTTACTAATTTTTGTTATGTATTTGTTTTCATTTTTGAATCATAAGATGAATTTATCCACAACGCTATAACTTTTACAATTGTTGAAGTAGTAGCATACAATTGAATGTCAGGAATCCTATTCCACCATTATCCAAACCTTTTATGTTCCAGTCAGAGGAAATTCTTGGTTAATTAGGATGCCAAAACATTCAGGTACTAATGTTCGTAAGACAAATGCCATCGTAGTAAGCATTAATTACTCTTCCATGGTAAAGAAGAGTTTGTTCCAATTTGTGACTAAATTTAAAATTTTAACAACCCGTTGAAAGCTTGTTGGTATCATTTCTTTATTATTAGAGATAATCGTTATACCAAGGTATTGCATTTGATTGCTATTCCAGTTGAAGTTAGAATATTTTTATGTGGAATTTTTGTTTATTAATTAATAATGTGCTTGCTTTATTATGATTAGGTTTTAAGTTCAAGATTTCTTCATACTGACTCATAGAACTAATTATACGATGTCCTCCTATTCATATGGTGCAGTAGCAGTAACATGAGGGAATCTGCCTTTGGTTGACATACTTCCGGCCATTATACCAAAGTTAAAATGGTACTGCAAAGGTACGTGCATAGCCCTGTATCACACAACATATATCGGCCATAAACAGACATTGTGTATAAAGTGGATGTCATCACTCACCTTCCTCAGAACTTTTCTGCCACCTGTTTGACTGCCAGCTCCAGTCATCACTTACTTTGGAAAATCTCTTTGTGCTTTGACAGTGCTTCAGATAAGTACCCCATAGGGGTATTTTTGTTATCTATATTTGCTACTGTGTTTCCTTTTTGTGAATTAATATCAGCTAGGAAGGGCAACTGTCAGTGTGGAAGGCAGATTCCACATAAAGATGCTCGTGAGCTCTGTCTTTTTTTGCTTAGGCCCAGAACATGACCATGTGTCTTGTGATATTTGCAAGGCCTTCATCCCAAAGAATAAATACTTGCAACACAGGAACAGAAAAACACAGTTGCTTCACCACAAAACAAAAACCACAAAAGCCACTGGAACAAGTTTATTTCTCTAGCGCCTCGGCCACAATCAGCCTTCAAGGAGTAATATATCAGATTTAAAAAACAGTATATATAACCCCAGCTCCAATTTGATAAACAATTAAACAATCATAAAATTAATAAAAAATTTTTAAAGTAACACACATCAATTCATATAATACTTTTCCAGCAACATTCTGTATTCAAGCCCTTAGGCATTAATGTACCATATTTTAAAATAAAAACAGTTTCCTTCCTTAAAAGCATAAGCTTATATCTTTCTTTCTCACAATTTTCCATTTTAATTTCTTCCAAAATAGTAGCTTTTAAACCCACAGAATTTCCACCGTGACATTCATTAAAATGCTGAGCCAAAGGGCTCTCCATCTTGTTTATTCTAATGTCCCAAAGACCCTGAGGAGCCGTGTCTCTTCCTTTAGGCTGTAGTTGGAAAATCAGACCTTAAGTGCCTTGCGCAGGATATGAATGTGACATCGGGCCCTTTGAAAGAGTTGCAAACCAAAAAGGCCAAGAAATTTTGGCCTGAACCTTTGGCTGCTTCCTCTACTCCGGGCATCCCTCCCAAGGCTGATGAAGGCTCAGAGGCCTCATCGGAAACTACAGAGTCTTCTTCGACTGGTACCTTGGGAGAAGCTGTCAAGGAGTCTGTGAGCACATGCCAGAGGGAATCGCAGGCATCTGAACTGGTTGCTGGGGGGAACTACGGCTTATTATTTCCAAAGGCCCATGTGGCATTACCCAGATAGTGGTTCAGGAAGATGTTCTCGGATGTTGTTGAATGTCGCTCAGTGTCTGGACCTCCTCCTTTCCAGCTTATGTTGGAGGCCCCTAAGAAGAAAAAGCAGAAAATGAAGCATATTTCTTCTGGCCAGCAAGCAATGCCCTCCACCCAAACCCCTGACTGGGAGGCCTCTTTAATGCCTTCATGGCCTTATGCCTTTCCACCGTTTTTGTCCAGGCCCTACCCCCTTCCACTCCTGGGAAAAAACCTGTGCAAGAAGTCTCTTCTGAGAAAGAAGACTCATCTGGGGATGAGTCATTAGCTTACTCCTTATAAAATTGCTTCTCCTCTGGGCTATGGTTCCTCAGAGGAGGAATCTAATGGCACAGATTCTCCTGAGGAAGACATTACATTTGGGGAGACTATTGTGCAGATAAAGGATTTATTTGGGACTGCTGTCAGGTCTCTGAAACCCATTATGACCTGTTACAAATGAAGTCCCCTTAAACCTTTGCCATTCCCCCTGTACGACCTGCCTTTTTGGATGCCTTTTCTGCTACATCAAGACTCCCAACCTCCAGCCCCTAAACACCCTGATAGATTTTGCAAAGTGCCTGAGGATGCTTCTCTTTAAGGCCTCTCTAGTTAATCCTTCAACCATTTCTGCAGCTGCAGATAAAACTTCTAAATTGCTACCCTCCTCTTCCTTATTCCCCCTCTGATAAAGAGAGTGAAATTATGGAGGGGTTAGGGAAAATGGTTTATACATCTTCCACTTTGGCTTTCAAAGTCATGAATTACCAAATCCCTATGGCAAAATACTCCCTGGCTCTCATGGCAATTGCTGTAAAGCTTATTTCAGACCTTCTAGATTCCTCTAATAAGGAAAAAATATCCAGCATTTTAAAGTCCTGCAGCCAGGTTACTAGGTACTCCATTAAGTGCAGTTATGATGCTGTGGAGTCCTCAGCCAGGGCAGCAGCATCAGGATCTTTGTTAAAGTGGTATTCTTGGCTTGGGTTGCAGCCTCTTCCAGATGATATTAAAGCCAAACTTATGGATGCCCATTTAGACAACAAGGCCTTATTTGGCTCTGCAGCTGTGGAACTCTTCAAAGCCCTTCAGGAAAATTGGAAGGTGTTACAAGACCTCAAGCACATTTTTGTTTCCCCTGTTCCCCGCTTCCAGGGGAATTATCCAGCTAGGACCACCTTTGTGAGAAAGGTCTCTAAGTATCACTCTCCCAAGGGGAAAAAGAACAACAGAAAACAGGCCTCTGCAAGATCTGCCCCTTCCACTCCTTCTCAAAAGCAGTCCTTTCAGTCAAAGCTTGGTAGCCTGTGACTACCCGGCCCTAATCCCTAATACCCCTCTCTCCCTTCACCTAACCGTGTCTTTCCCAGCTTGGAAACAGATAACCCTGGACTCTTGGGTACTTACCATCACCAAACAAGGCTGTTTCATGGTTTGGGAATCCCTGCCAACTGTGGTATCCCACAACCCCTCAAGACCAAATGGCTTTCTTCCCTCCTGTCCTGCATTCCTTGCTATCCCATGGTACCATCTAGGAGGTGCCTCCAAATCAAAAGGGAAAAGGGTTCTATTCCTGAATGTTTCTGGTTCCCAGGAAAGAAGGCCCCTGGAGGCCTGTCTTAGATTTGTCTCATCTAAACACCTTTCTGAAGGTCCCTTCCTTTCGTATGCTAACTGTTCCTACTCTCCCACACCTGATTCTGCCTCAGTCATACATGGTATCTTTAGACATAAAAGATGCCTATCTTCATATTCCCATTCATCTTCGCTTCAGGAAATTCCTGCAGTTCTCTGTGGATTCTTCTCACTTTCAGTTCTTTGCTTTGCCATTTGGTGTGTCTACGGCTCCTAGAGTATTCACACAGTGTTTGGCCCCTATAACAGCCTTCTGCAGAATGCGGGGTATTCATATTTTTTCCTTACCTGCGTGACCTCCTCATCCATGCTTCATCACCAAAGCTGGTACAGGACCACCTGGACTACACTATGTCCCTTCTGAGGAGCCTGGTGATTACCATAACCCTTCAAAAAGCCTCTCTGACCCCCTCCCAGGGCCACATCTTCCTGGGATGCAGAATTCTCACTATCTAAATGATGGCCTGTCTACCTCCAAAAGATCATAGATTCATAGGTGTTTACTAGGCTAACGACCACAAGGGCCTTTTTAAGCCCCTTGCCATGCATCCCAAATCTCTGATGAGTTCCGACACCCTTGATAAGTGTAAGCATGGGCCTGGAAGATGAACCATTTACAGGTCACCTCTGTCCATTAGAGAGAGAGAGACACGTAATGATCAAAGGCTAGATTACAATCTGTGTGTGCCCCTGACTACTGGGTCAACTCTAAGGGGTGTATTGTTAATATGATAGTAACGAGGGTTGGATGACGTCCCAAAAGATACTATTATGAATTTCTTGGCATTTAGTTTTAGTCCATGACTCTGACACCAATTGTTTGTCTGTGTCAGCCCCTCCTAGAGAACATTTGTGTCAGTGTGAGATTCAGTGACTGCTCCTAATTTGAAATCATCTGCAGATTTAGTCAGCCAGAGACCACTGACATTGGCCTTGACTTCTGAGAAGTAAATGCCAAAAATCAGTGGTCCAAGGACTGATCTCTGATGGTCTCTACTTGTGACTGACCTCTTTGTAGAGGTTGACTCCCCAATTCTAACTTCCTGGGTCCTGTCTGTGAGCCAGTTAGCTGTCCACCAGGTGACATATGGGTTTGTACCTAACCTCTTGAGTTTGTCAACAATGCCCGAGTGGGGTATTGTGTCAAATGCCTTGGCCAGGTCAAGGTAGGCAGTGTGAACAATTTTGCTCTCATCCATTGCTTTGCTGACCTTCTCAAAGAAGTCCACCAGGTTGGGTAGGCGTGATCTGCCCTTTACAAAACCAAACTGGGCTGGCTCCAGAGTCTGGAGGTTTACTATATCTCTGTTGATCATCTCCATAATAATTCTTTCCATGACTTTACATGACTTTACATGTAAGACTAGTGAGACTTATGGGTCTGTAGATACCCCGCCTTTGTGCAGAGGAGTGGCTGTTGCCTTGCTCCATTCATGAGGCCTGAAGCCTGTTTGGAGGCTACATTTAAATAGTAATTCCAGAGGCCCTGATAGGTCATTTCATGCTATTTAGAAGGCATCCTGAGATATTGTCTGGGCCCATTGATGCAGTGTTCTTGGTCTTAGAGAGAGCATTACGGACCTGTTCCCTAGTGATAGTAGGGGGAGTTATGTTTGATGACATTTCCTGAGAGAAGGTTGAGGGGGAGGAAGGAGTAAAGTTAGAGCTGTATTCATCAGCCAGGAGGTTTGCTCACCACTTATTTTCAGAAACTAATCCCACTGCAATCCATAACTGAGTTATTTTGTCTTCTTGGTTACATGGCTTCCACCATCCCCATGGTACCCTTGGCAAGGCTACACATGAAGACATTTCAGTGGTTTCTGAGCAAGTTCTGGAAGCAACACCTTCATCCTCTGGAGTTTGTGGTTCTACACTTAACAAAAGATTTACAATGGTGGATCTCACAGGTTACAAAAAGCCCAGGCCTTCCTCTTCAGCCACTTCCACCTAACCAGGTTCTGTACACAGATGTGTCAGACACAGGCTGGGGTGCAACTCTAGGGAGTTGGAGGATGAGGGATGTCTGGACTCCCCCTCAGTCAAAGGAGCATATCAACATCAAAGAAATGAGGACATTGATTTTTGCTCTAAAAATGTTCAAGTCCAGAATTCTACCAGGAGTGCTCAGATAGTTCACACACACCAACACAGTCCTGTGATTCATCAACAAGCAGGGAGGGACAAAGTCCTACATCCTGTGCAGACTGGCTCTGTATGCTTGGGAAATTGCTCAATACAGTCAGGTTTCTCTACAGACCATTTACATCCTATCAGATCAGAATGTGATGGCAGATTCATTAAGGAGGTCCATGATTCAATCCTGTGAATGGATGTTAAACAGGGATGTGTTCCTGGATCTGGTCTATCAATGGGGTACTCATCAGGTAGATCTGTTTGCCTCCACCATGATCAGACATCTTCCCAAATATTGTACCAGGTTCCAACCCCTGGGACATGGAAGGTGGATACTCTTTCCTTTCCCTGGAAAGGGATATTTGTGTGTGCATTCCCCCCTTCCCTCTAATACAGAATGTTCTACTGAAAATTCAGAAATAACTGAAAATCTTGCTGGTGACTCCCTTTTGGCCAAGACAACATTGGTTCCCCCTTCATCACCTAGCCAAGGGCAATCACCACAAGTTACCCTTCAGGATGGACCTACTCACAAGAGGACAAGGGAACTCGAATACACCCTCAAATGTCTACCCTGCATCTAGCTGTGTGGGTGATGCTGCTTTGATTCCCTTTAGACATCTTTACACTGAGGATGTGCTACAGGTTCTGCAGGAGGCCAGAAAATCCTACTTATCCAAATGGAAGAGGTTTTCTGTCTGGTGTCTAAAAAAAACAAATTGCAATCATTGTCTGTTGAACCATCAGTGGTCCTATCCTACCTGTGTGATCTAATGAAAAGTGTTATGTAAAACTCCTCCATCAATGCACATTTGTCTGCCATCTCAGCATGTTTACCTTTGACCTCCTCCCTTGGCATCCAAGTTGGAAATCAAGGCGTTCCTGAAAGGAGTTTTGCACATTAGATCATCAAGGAAACCAGTTTCCCCTCCTTGGGGCCTCATATTTGTGCTGGAAAAGCTTACTCTAGTTCCTTTTGAACAAGCTAACACTTCTTCTCCCCAACATTACACTTGGAAAACTGTACTCCTGGTGGCTGTTACCTCAGCCAGAAGGATTTCTGAACTTCAAGCCTTCCTGGCATCCTCTCTTTTCACAGTTTTTCATCGGGACAGGCTATCTCTTCGTACCAACCCATCTTTCATGCCCAAGGTGGTGAGTGAGCTATCACTAAATCAGGCCATCAACCTTCCTACCTTCTTTCCTTTTCCACAATCATCTAGTGAAAGGATCCTTCACACATGCTAGATGTGCACAGACAGCTCAGATACTACATGGCTAAAACCATGTCCATCCATAAATCCGATAGGCTTTTTATTTCCCTATCACCCGAGAGCTCTGGGGCATCCTTTTTCCAAGCAAACTATTTCCTCCTGAATTTCTAAATCCATTACTTTCTGTTACACCACAAGTGGGAAGGATCTTCCTTCTCCATTTAAGGCACATTCTACTAGAGCTGTGTCTTCCTTAAGGGCCTTCTTTAAAGGTCTAGATACAACTTCCATTTTGGAGGTAGCTAGATGGTCATCAGTTCATACCTTTACCAAACACTACAAATTGGATATTGTCTCCAAGTCCAGAGTAGGATTTGTCATTGCTAGCCTGCATGAATTTGTGGAAGATGTCTGTGCTCCTCTTCCCAATCTCTCTTCTGCATGAGCTTTAGCATTCTCCCTCATGTTATGGATACTGCAGCATATGAATAGAAGGACATAGAATAGTTGTGTAAAATCTCTTACCATAACCATAGATGTCCTTCTCTTCTGTATGCTGCAGTATAGTTTTCCTCCCTGCCTTCCCCCTGATACTTGCCCTGACCTCTGTACACTCACTCCTTTTCAGGCTGATGCTTGGCAACATTCGGTTCTGAGGAAGGTGTGAGCTGACATCTGCTTTATACACAACTTCTGTTTATGGCCGATGTACACTGTGTGATGCAGGACTACACACGTACCTTCATAGCAGCATATAAACTTTGGTATAATGGCCGCTCGTATGAGTCAACTGGAGGCGGACTCCCTCATTTTATGGATACTGCAGCATGTAGAAGGGAAGGACATCTATGGTTATGGTAAGATTTTACACAACTGTTCCCTCTAATGAAGTCTCTATTTCCTATTGTTAGTAAAATATCATTAGCAAGAAGTTTAATCAGTAGTTTGAAATCTGCTTTTATTTTATCATCATTAATGTTCTTATTGGATCTAATACTCTTAGCCAAGGGTTCTATAGCTAATGCAAAAAGTAAATGTGATGATGGACAGCCTTGTTTTGTGCCTTTTTGTAATTTAAAGGAATGATAAAGAAGATAACCTATTTTAACATAAGCACAAGAGTTGTTTTATAACTTGGAAATTACTGCAATTAGCTCAGGTAAGAAATTATATACTTTAAGTGTTTTAAACAGTTACGACCAATTAAATGAGTCAAAGGCCTAATCCAAATTGAGACTAATGATAGAAAGTTATTTTTTTATTTGCATAGTTTGTTAATGCATGTGCCTCACAGCAAGATGTTCTCCAGTTCGATCCTCAGCTGGGTTGCATTCTAGGCAGAGTCTGCATGTCCTCCCTTTGGTCGCGTGGGTTTCCTCCAGGTGCTCCGATTTCTCCCACATCCCAAAGACATGCTATAGGTGGATTGGACACTCTAAATTGGCCCTAAGCGTGAGTGCGTGCATGTGTGTGCCTTCTGTGGAAGGTTGGGTGCCAGGCTGGCAACTCGACACTGTAAAGCTCCACTGTCAATCATGAGCGGACAGGTGATCCACTGTGGTGACCACTAACCGGCAAAAGCCGAAAGAAGAAGTAGAAGTTTATTAATATATGTATTCTTATTATATTGTTCTGTACTTGTCTATTTAAAATAAACCCAGTTTGATCATTGTTAATTAGTTTAGGTACAAGTAGATTAATTATGTTAGCTAAAATGGACATGAACATGTTATAGTTCACATTTAAAAGTGAAATGGATCTGTATGGTAAGCACTGTGTAGGATCATTATCTTGTTTTAAAATGGGTGATATAAGGGAATATTTCCACGATGGGGGGACATCAGCAGTTGTTTTTAGTAGTAGTATAAGTAGATTAATTCTGTTAGCTAAAATGGACATGAACATGTTATAGTTCACTTTTAAAAGTAAAATGGATCTGTATGATAAGCACTTTGTAGAATCATTATCTTGTTTTAAAATGGGTGATATAAGGGAATATTTCCACAGTGGGGGACATCAGCAGTTGATTTTAGTTCTCTGACCTTATCTAATATTTTAACTGCAACATCCAGTAGTAGTTTATATAATTCTGGTACAAGACCATCTAAGCCCGGCACTTTATTATTTTTTAAAATTTTTATTTGATCTTCTATTTTTTTTGAAGTGAATGCTCTATCATTTTTTATTTGTTCACTTTTTTTTATATATATATTTTCCCTTTGAAAAGTTTCAAATATATCATCATTATCTAGGTTATTTGTATTATTATTTATATTTTCATAAAATATTTTAAAGCCGTGAAGAATACCTTTAATATCTGCTCTTCTTTCTTTTTTAGTATTTGTATGTGTTATAATTTTTTATATGATTTAGTTTATTCATTTTCTTTGATATAAGAACCAGTTTATACAAGCCTAAAGGGTTTACTGAACATGCCTGAAGTTTAAGTTTTTACAGTTTTATTGCAACCTTATGATTTAGAATTTCAACATATTTTGTATTTAAGTTTTTAACTTCATACTGACAATGTCATTTGGTTTTAGATTTAACTTTAGTGTGTCTATTTTGGCCTGTAGTGTATTCAAGTCTTTGTCCAATTATCTTGTTTTACTAATACACCAGCTTGTAACTCTTCCATTTTGGTAAGCCTTCACCTTTCCTGTTTCTTCTTCTTCATCTTTTGGCTTTTCCCGGTTAGGGGTCACCACAGCGGATCATCTGTCCGCTCATGATTGGCAGTGGAGTTTTACGGTGTCGAGTTGCCAGCCCGGTGCCCAACCTTCCACAGAAGGCACACACGCACGCACTTACACCTAGGGCCAATTTGTAGTGTCCAATCCACCTACTGCATGTCTTTGGGATGTGGGAGGAAACCGGATCACCCGGAGGAAACCCACGTGACCACAGGGAGGACATGCAGACTCCGCACAGAAGGCACCCCAGCCAAGAATCAAACCAGAGAACCTCTTGCTGTGAGGCGGCAACACTAACCGCTGCACCACCGTGGCCACCCCTTCACCATTCCTGTTTATTTCTAGGAAATCTTTGATCACTTAAGCATACCAATCCTTGAAGTATTTTATTTTAATAATGTACAGTAGCAATCTCCTGTGATGTATTAAATTGTAATTTTTTTAAATAATAAATATTATAGCATTATGGTCTGATAATGGACATGAAACTTGAAATTTCTCTGACTTGATAACAGATTGAGATAAAAATGTTATCAGTATTTGTTTGTGTTCCATATCTGTATGAATAATGGGTAAACTGAAGTGAGTTTGTATTCCTTAGCTCATATATATCCTTTAAATTCATTATATTTACAAAATGTAAGTGTTTGGCTGAATATGTAATTCTCAGTTTTCTATCTGCAGTGGAATCTTTGTCTAATAAAATATAATTAAAATCACCAGCAATTATGACTTCACCTTTCATGCAATAGGCTATAGTGTCTAAGTAGCTTTTTGCATCTTTAGCTCCAGCCCCTGAAATCCAGTAAGAGTTCACCAGTGTGCATAGTTTTCTGTTCCACTCAAGTTATAACAGTGTTTACCATACCATTTTTATGAACTCTGGTATCTTTTACTTTAGGCATTTCTGGTGAATTCTTCCCAAAAATGAAGGTGCCGCTTTTAGCTCGAAAGCCAGAACCTGCTAAAACCAAATAATTCTTTAATGAACGCTTATTTACATCTTTATTAGGTAAATGTTTCCTGTAGAAATATTTGAGCTTTATGTAATTGCAAATATTTGAACAGACTCCCCCTCTTTACTGGATTATTCAATCCATTAATATTGATAAATATGCATTTAAAATCAAACGTTTACATAAGAGGTAAAAAAACATAGGTATAATGAAATCACATTTATGTACAGAACTTATATACTTTATATATAACAATATGAAATCTTCAACTATTGGCAAAACGTTTGAAACAAATAAAAAATGACTTGATGTAACCCAAAAACAGTCTACCATGGAATAACATATTCCTAGTTTGTTGAAAAAGATGAACAAACTACCTCTCAAACTCTCCATTAGACCAACAACACTTAGCTCATGCCTCTGATTGATATGAATATGTCTCATATTTTTAGTATGCATCATCTTAAAAAAGCCCGTCAATGAGTTATTATGAATAAAAAAAAGTTAAACAGGTGTTCAAAATCTTTATTATAAGTTGACCAAACTGAATATCTCTACAGTCATCTTTCCCTTTACTTCACATTATCTCCCTGGTCTACTATAGGGAGGAAGTCAGTTGATATTGTTATATTTGTTAATTTATATGTCAGATGATTTATATTTTTTTGTTTTATTTGCTATCTGGAAAGGATCATAAGTTCATAAATTGGTAGGTTAACCGTCCTTGTGGGCTGTTCCAAGCCTAGCCAGTTACCTCATGTGAGAATCAAACCCTGTAACTTGTACCTGTAAGGTGAACACCTTAACCATTATGCCAACCTCCCCCATTGGTAGACATGTTTGTATTTATTAATTATATACGTATTTACACATTTTGATCTCTTTCTATTTCTGTTTGTATACTATGTATTGTACTATTACTATTCCAAGGTTTTATATTTTAGTTATAATCCTAATGTAGAATATCATATAATAGAACATTTATATTTACCCTTATATATTTTATACTGTTTAATCTAGTACTATTGTTAGAATTAGTCCTATTTTTTCCTTAAGTGTTATGTCTAATACTGTCTGAACAAACATATGAAAAATCTTCCCTTTTAAGATTCAAACTTTATGTAATAAGTTGTTCTGTGACATTAAGTTTTGTTATTAGAAACAGAGAAACACAATCCTAATTTTTTTTTTTATCAGAAGTGTCTTTCTGTAGGCTACTATATAAACTATGGTTTTGGTATCCTGTAAGCATTCAGAACTATTTAATAACTGACTGGTTCAGAATGCAATTTACTGTCTTTTGCTTATTATCTAACTTGTATTCATTGACATCTTAGCATATGATTCAAAATATCATGATTATTTACTTTTAGACATGAAGTAGTAACCTGGACAGTTCTTAGAGTTTTAGAACTCGTGTAGCATCATAAAAGTGCTTATGACTCTAATTAAGCTGCTTCAAGCCGGTCCTCATAACAAGGGCTTGTAAATGAATAGTTTATCAGCTACAATTCACACAAAAATGCTCATGAGTGAATCCAAGCCACCTCTGTGTTATACATAATCCCTCAAACCCTTCTAAACTAGTAGAAATCCAACAAAAAAAAATTCAAAGTATATTAACCACTAAAAAGCTATTCTATTTAAAGAAATAACATTTAATGATTCACTAAGCACTATTTGCATGAGAGGTTTAATATAAAGCAGACTGTCATTTTTTAAATGAGACATAGCATATAAACTTGTATTAAAAGAATGACAGTTGTGTATGATCCAGGTTTAACTTGTAAAAATTTGAATGTTATACTGATTGTTTGATAACATTCCAATAATAACTTTTATGTAGTTAAGAAACTATATTTTTTATACCTTGTTTATAATGTAGCACAACTTTCCTGGGTGCTAATGCATGTCAAGTGTATTATCAGTAGCAAACATTCAGAACTATGTAATAATGGGTCCCTATCAGTTCAGCAAAAAATCAGTTAATTGAATGGCATTTTCAGTGCAATTACATCAAACATGCCATTTTTCGAACTGTTCATACTGAGATTGCAGTATAGTGAGGATCAGAAAATGTGCACTTTCCCCACTATAGTGCGATCTCGGAGTTGGTATGCGTAATTAGTGGAGGTTGTGGGGGAGGGGGTGCAGACCCCTGATGAAGAGAATTCAATGAATGACATTTCTAATGAAATGCCTTTTGCTGAAGTGATGGTTCACTGAAGTGATTTAGACCTGTAATAATTGACAGCAGTTTAGAGTGCAATTCATTGTCTTTTGCTAATTATGTAACTTGTATTCTTAAACATCTTAGCATATGATTCAAAATATTATGATCATTTACATTTAGACAGGAAGAAGTAACCTGGACAGGTCTTAGAATTTTCAGATCTCCTGCAGCATCAGAAAAGTTCTCATGAATCTAAATTGTTTCAAGCTAGTTTTCATGATAATGAACAGTCCATCAGTCACAATTCACACAAAAATGTACAAGTGAATCCAAGCCTCCTCCACACTATACATCAATTCCTCAAACCCCTCCAAACAACCAAAAAAAACAACAAAAAAATTTCAGTGTTTTAACCACTAAAAAGGTATTGTATTTAAAGAAATAACATTTAATTATTCAGTAAGCACTTTGTGTACGAGATGCTTAATATAAAACAGACGGTCATTTTAGGAGACCTAGCATGCAGACTTGCATTAAAAGAATGACAGTTTTATGTGTGATCCAGGTTTAACTTGTAAAAGTGTGAATGTCACTGTAATTATTTGATATCATTCCAATAATAACGTTTGTATATGCAAAAAGCTATATTTTTTATACTTTGTTTATAGCATAGCATATCTTTCCGGGGTGCTATTGCATGTCAAATATACTATCAGTAGCACGCTACTGGACAATTTTAAGAACCCAGAATGTAACTTAACATGCCTCTTTAGTGTAATTTGTTGCTTCTTGTACTGTATTTAGTAGTACATTACTCAACCATGCCAAGATATCATAAAGTGTGCCACCTAAGTTTTATCATAATGATGATTGACTTTTAATAAAATTAATAGTTTATCCTCTTAAACTCTAAATGAAAATAAGTGACTTTAATTTCACGTAGTAAAAGAATCAAACTTCAACATTTTAAAAGGGGAACTAGTAACCATTTGAAGTAGGGAAGGAAATAAATGATTTACCTTGTAAAAAGTGATATTCAGCACCTGTTCCTAAGTATTCAAGCACTTCTTTAAATTAATAAGCATTTGTAACATGAAATACATTGATTTTCATTTATCCTTGAATTTTTTACTGTTTTTGTCTTTTATTAACCATCTCTTCTTGCATTTCACTTAAAAGAAGTTGAATGATTCCAGTCCATTTCTTCTGTTTTTTTTTTCCTAGGATTTTATTTTTCTGTATAAAGTCCATTGCATCTTCCAAGGTGTTAAAAATCTTCTTTCCTTCTGAGAGGTGAAAGATTTGTGCTTTAATATTGTTTTTCTTTAAGTTTTTAACAAGTGGCACACATGCATTTTTCTCTTTGACATCACTAATGTTGAATAGTCACTGTCAAATCTTATAGTATTTTCTTTAATTTTAATTGGATAATTAGTCCGCGCAGCTTTTAAGACTAAATCTTTATCTTGATTTGAGAAAAAAATCTTACGATTACTGACCTTGAATGAGTTGAAAAGTGATCCATGTGCCCTTTCGATGCCAAAGGAAAAAGTGTCAGGCAGGTTCAAAGTTTTAGGCAGCCAGGTATTAAGGAACTGAATCATACTGTCTCCCTCTTCTTTTTCAGAAATTCCATAAATCTTGATCTGTTCTCTAAGTCTTTTATTTTTTCCGGGAATACGTTGTTTTGTTTCAGGAGAAATTCAGTGTTGTTCTCATTTTCAAGTAATCTTCCATCAAAATCAAGCATTGCTTCTTCTATACTCAAGATTTGTGATGATTGCTGTTCAAGAGATTCACTCAGCACTTCAACTTGATGTTTACATTATTCTTTAAAATTGTCCTTTTTGCTTTCTAATTTATCTGTCTTTATAGATAACTCACTGATGTTACTTAGTATAGCCTGTATGTCTTTTTTTCATTGTACTGTCCTGTACACTGGGCTTAGAGTGGCTCATTCTGAGACAAGCAGTTCTTTCTAGTGTTCTTGACAGGAAAAAGCAATTAAAAGGGTTTTAAACTAGTTGTTTTTATAGTAGATCTTTCAGCAGATGTTTAACTAAAAATCCATTAAGTTTTAAAATGTTCTATTTGAGAAATTGTGTCAGAGATGTTAAAATGAAGCAGAGCTAAAAAAAAGCAGTGCTGTTAACTGCTCACCATCGTGGCCATGCCCTTTTTATATATATATATATATATATATATTTTTTTTACGTAAAATAGTTCCTCAGTTTAGTGTTTCAAACTTGCTGTTGTATATGTAAACAATGTTGGAGGAAGCATTTTACATCCAAAATATACAATTTTCAAAAAATATCCAGATATTTACTTCATTTTTTTTGTCCTTTACTCCTAAAATGTGTGGTTTGTTGCTAATCAGTGGGGATTGAAGTCAGTAAATAATAACACATTTGAGTTTCAGACTTGATTTCCTTCAGAAAATGTATGCTAGTGCAAGTATTGTTATTCAAACAACTTTCTAATTTTATAAGAGGAATATTTAAACTCTGTCCCTATTTTTCAGCCTTTGTTCCCCCTTTATTTTAGGTTTTATCTAGATTTCTTGAGTGGAGGTCAAGGGGTATGCAAAGCTCTTAAAGGAAAACTCCACCCTAGAACTAAAAAAAAAACTTTTTTTCACTCTTTGTTTCATGACTTATTTTAACACCTAAAAATCACTCTAAGTGCTTTACTTGTAATTTTAATCTGTTTTCCACAACATGGCTACCAGTGGGGCTTGATGTATCAATGTGATCTTGTACTCCCTCAACCCTTTCTCTTTCCCATAATACTTCGTATGACTTATGCCAGACATAAGGAAGTAACTTTGAATTCCCATGCCATGGACATATAATGGGATCGGGGAGGGTTACTGTTATTTTCTTTACCTTTTGTAATAGGACTTCTGTAATAGGACTACTTCTTTTCTGTCTCTAATCACCCTCATTTATATTTGTCACTGAGACCTTCTTTTACACTAAGAAGTTATTCAGCTACAGCCAGAAAAGTAACTAAATTGCAGGTTTATGTTCAGTGTTTTCTTTTGTAGTTCAAGAGGGATTGAGTCTCCTCCCCCACACTACAGCAGAGATTTTAAAACTGTGACTGCACTGAGAGACCCTTGCAGAATCAATTCCTCAGATGACAAAAGAAAACCCTGGACAAAAACCTGCAATTTAGTCACTTTTCTGGCTGTAACTGGATAACTTGTAAGTATAGTGTAAAAGAAGGTCTGAGCAAAACATAAATGAGGGTGATTAGAAGTAGAAAAGAAGCAGTCCTACACAAACAAACATAAAAACACATATGTGCGCACACACTTTTCTTTCTTTCTTGAGTTTCTTTTCATTTTACACTCATTAAACAGCAAAGTACTGCTTATTTGTGTGTAAAATAATGGCTCGATTGATCTCGCGACTCACTTTCATGCACCCGTATGCTCACATGCATACTTCTCTCTTTTTTTTTTTCTTTCAATTTTCTTTTTTTCTTTTTTTTTATTTTTTTTTATTTTATACTCATTAAATAGCAAAAGTGCTGCTGGTGGCCATTAGCTTTCTTTCAGTATGAGCTTCATGGAAGCTTAATATGCTATTGTGAAGTAGTGGACTCGTTTTTTCAGTGGGCATTACCTGTAGATTAACAGGCTGCTGGAGAATGTTTGTTTTCCAATCAGGGTACAGATGTGCAGGTCACCCATTCTCTACCAGCTTTTAAAGGCCAGTATTGCATTTGCACCTGGGATAGCCCCCTCTCCCCCTGTTGTAGCTAGGCTACTGATTCTAACCATGGGGAGCCTAAAACTGTGATGATTCTAGCTGAAAGAAGGATTGGAAATGATTATATTATAGGGGTGTGTCAGGAAGTTGGTATTTCTACAGGAAGTATAACTGAACGGGTACAGAAGTGATTGACTGACTAAGGTCACATGCTTTTGTTACAAAGAAAGTTTGCATAATTTGATAGTCTTCAACAGAGTAGATAAGGTAATTGGGATATGTAATCAGGGCCTATGGGTTAATTATGAAATATATGGTTGGGTTGATTTTTTGGGGGGAAATATAAGGGTGGTCGAAGGAGAACACGGTCTTCAGATTCCAGAGTAACATTTTTAAAGGAGATCTAAGGACGTTTTATTGCACAGAAAAAAATGTATGGACCATGTAGTAGCTCTGATGTGGAGGTAGTGGAACAAACTACCTTTCTTGTTTTAAAACAAGCTTGAACAAATGTGATAATGCTTGGGAGGATCAGAGAATTATTGCTGCTTTGCAACCTAGTTGCATTTTGAATATTTAAATATGTGGAAAAAGTGTTGCTAGTCTCAGATGCCCTGCACTACTCCATCTATATGGGTAGGACCATATCAGGAGTCATTGATACCAGTTCCCTGTCCCTGCCTCATACTGGCTGAGCCCATATTTTTCTGTCAGCATTGCCAACTCTGTTGTCTCACTTGGCATTGCTATTTTATCAGTTTCTCAGCTAGAACTTCCTTTGGGAGGAAAGCTAGGGAGTAAGTGCCATGTATGTCTCACAGCTCTGTATCATTTAAAACTGACAGCCGCTATTAGTCCCTAAATTAGAATTGACAGTTCTGTGTATACTCCTTATCATTTCTTTAGTTTAAATGCTGTATGTCCCCTCAGAATATCTTTGTGTGCGTCTCTTACTTAGTAATGGCCTCTCTGCACCTCTTGCAGTAAGATTTCTCATCTCTCATTCACTCCAGACATCATTGCAGATCTTGTAACCACTGTCTTAAAATATCTGGCAAAAAAAGATCCTGATTGTAGTAGCAATGCAACAACCTTCTCATACTGGCCTGGCGAAGAAAGTAACAAGTTTTATTTATTTATTTTTTTCTTCAGTTCTGTTGGTCCTCCGGTATATGTTGCAGATAGTTTGTTGCATAATGGTGTTTGCTGGTAATCCTGTGTAAATGATGCAGCTTCATTTCAACATAATTAACAGAGTCATGAGTTCTCAGCTTGTACATAACGGAGCATCCACCTGCTTAGTGCATCAGTTAGTCCAGCAGCTGTTACATCATCAGATGTATATCAGATACTAGCTCGGACCTGCACCGCTGTGTTCTTTCCCTCTCCAAGTGTTGAGAACAGTTGCCCTAGTTCTTTGTGTCTGCCATTTGTGCTCATCTTTATTGGACTCCCTGGTTGTTCTGAGATCCTTTGTGGTGAGACTTGTGTTAGATGCTTTAGACAAGGATCGCAGATATCTTGCATCTCAGGAGAATTGCTGATCCTTTTCCATTTCATGTCTCTTGATTGTGGTGTACAGTTCCTATATTTGTAGGTCTCTGACAGTTTAAAGCCATCCGTAGGATTACAGGAGGTTGGTACATATTCCAGTTATAATTTGAGGCGGATGACATACTTTGTAGTATTACTTTTGGTAGACTGCCCCCTTCCCTCATCATGTTGTATAGGCAGCTTACCACTTCAAAGTGAAGATGTAGTCAGGGACCTAGGGACATGAGTTGATAACTTCCTCTCTCTTGACCATCATGTGGAAATCCTTTTAGTCAGCTCGGCTAATTGCCAAAGCAATATCATAAAGATCTAAAAGGTTATCACTTTCTTATACTCAGCATTAATCAGACCAATTTTTGAGTACAATACACTCTTCAGGATATGTTTTATTAAATATATATCAAATAATTAGAAGGACCCCAGAGATCCAATGCCTAAATCCCTGAGCTACCAAGAGAGGTTTTTCAGTGTCTTATAGGTGTTTGAGTGGAGAGCTCTGTGTCACTGGGCCATTACAGAGACCTGGTTGTCCTGGACCTCATGTATCTCCACAGTTGTAGTGTTGTCAATATTATTAGAACCAGGTATCTAAATACCAAGAAATAAGTAAAACACGACAGAGCTACAGTTGTATAATCCAGCACCTCCCAAACCTCAGCAATAAATGTCTGCATGTTAAGAAGTGTGGTTCACTATTCTCTTAGATGCTGCATGTTAAACGGTGTGATTCACTATCTTCCTAGGTGAGAATCCACAAATTTACTCCAATATTGATTGGTGTAGCTGTCCTAGACAAAAGTTGCGCAGCTTGAAGGAGGGTACTGGCAAGACATGAATGGTCATAAAACTTAGTGCCCTTAGAATAACTAAGAGATCTGTGAAATCTGTATGTTGAGCATTTTCAAGTACCTGTTTTCTGTGTCAGACTATGTCAGAGGTGTCAACTTTTAAAGTCCATATTTTCTCTATTTCATTTCTTAGTGAAATAGCGAGATGAAACCCTGCCAGAACTGAGGTAGGACTGCTTTTCCATGGTGGGCATGTATTGCATTACAGTTAAAAACTTTCTAAACTTTTTCTCTGATATGCCTTTAATTCATTTCTTTTGAACTCGTGTGTGTGCGTGTGTGTGTGTGTGTGTATATATACACACGTATATATTTATATATAATATATATATATGTGTGTGTGTGTATGTATATATATTTATATATACATATATGTAAGTGTATATATATAATATGTATATATATATATATATATATATATATATATATATATATATATATATATATAATATGTGTATATATATATATGTGTATATATATATAGATATATATATATATATATAATGTGTATATATATATATGTATTTGTGTATGTATATATATATATATATATATATATATATATATATATATATATATATATATATATATAAAACTAAAATTAACCGCACTCAAAAAAATTGAACGAAGAGAAGAAATTTTAACTAAGAAAAGAGCTTCGTGACAATAAAAGCATTCAATAAAATAGTAAATAACACCAACAACTCTTGTAGAACTTTTAGCTGTCTTATTTATTATCAAGACTTCTTCAGAAAGACATGTTTCATAAGTATGAGCAACCATTTTCACTTCCTTTATATACATTAGTTCTAGCAGGCCATTTAAATTAACAACAGTTCCTTTCCAATAGAAAAGTGTGAACAAGCAAGGTGCTGTGTGCATTTTCATTAACATTACAATTGCAGTTACATAAGGCAAATTGGTCAGACAGTAATAGCCTTACTGGTGGCGTAATAGGTGGCATACCCACACATTTCTCTACACACACACCGATGCCAAAGCATAGTAGGACTCTCTACCGGACTCCTCCACCTTCCTCCGTTCCCTTCTTTACTTACCTTTGGAGGCAAAGACTCATAAGTTACGTGTTTATATTAGAATCATCACAGCATGACTGTCATCTTTCCTGCCCCCCCAACCTTTTTTTTTTTTTTTTTTTTTTTTGCACACAATCCCTTTTTGCACACAGTCCCTTCAGTCCCTTTTTGCACACGATCCCTTTTAGTATGCACACGGCACCACAAGGCTATTACTGTCTGACCAGTTTGCCTTATGTAACTGCAATTGTAATGTTAATGAAAATGCACACAGCACCTTGCTTGTTCACACTTTTCTATTGGAAAGGAACTGTTGTTAATTTAAATGGCCTGCTAGAACTAATGTATATAAAGGAAGTGAAAATGGTTGCTCATACTTATGAAACATGTCTTTCTGAAGAAGTCTTGATAATAAATAAGACAAGCTAAAGTTCTACAAGAGTTGTTGGTGTTATTTACTATTTTATTGAATGCTTTTATTGTCACGAAGTTCTTTTCTTAGTGTGTATATATATATATATATATATATATATATATATATAGATAGATATATATATACACATTTCAAGTTCCTTCCCTTTTGGAGTAAATTGCCCTTTGACCAACTTACATAGCTTTAAAATATTTCTGAGATGCAGACCTGCTTGTCAGAGATATCTTGTTTGATTTATTTGTGAAGCTGTGATGTTAATCTCTCTGTAGAAAAAAACAGACATACTGCCACGTCTGAATATGGGGGGCTTTCTAAGCCTAGCCATGTTTTACTAAAAGAATAATGATGTCCTGTATCCAAATAAGACATTGAGTGCCAGGCATTTATAAGCCCATAAGGGACATGGATGCCAGATGCCAGACCTATAAAATTCCTGTTCCCTATCCACTGGTCTAAGTTACACTTAAACTGTGTAACAGTCAAACTCAACTTCACATGGATGAGAAGCCTGTTCCATAGGAGGGCGTTCTCTGGGACATCCTGTATGTTCTGTTTAAGTCACAGACAGAATTCAGGTCCCTAGACCTTATATTTCTGGTGCTCTTTTGACTTACGAATTGTAGCTTATTTTTAGAGAAGCTCACTGGATTCCCCTGCGTTTTCCCTTTAAATGTGCAGCCATGTAGAGACACCGATTTATAAGTTAAACGTATATTATAGTAAAACAGTGGGCTCTTCCTATAGTCAGTGTAAGAATATTCAAAAGTGTTGTTATACTGCTTTTGTCTGATAAAAACAAGGCAGCAATGTTAACTACTACCTACCAAGGCTGTCTAGCACAGTTTATCCAGCTGTATTTCATTCAGCTAAGAGCTACCAGGACAGAGTGAAGTTCATTCATCATTTGGACTTATTTCACATTGATGCCACACAGGCAGTTGTAGTGAATCTGATCATCAGTACAACTGCCATACATAACACTGTTCACTTAATGCTGCACCAGTACGGATAGTCTCTAGGTTAATAATCAACTTACGATACATGGTTTTACAGGTAGAGCTCCACTACACACTTCTACGTGAAGTAAAATAGAGTGACTTGAATTCTGAGCATGGTTATCTGCCTTATGCATTTTGGTGTTTCCTGTCTGAAATTATCAAGTGTTCACTGTTAATATGTTAATAAAACATTTACTGTATATACTGTTGATAATCTACATCTTGTTACTGTATTAAAACCAACAACCAGTAATGCTTACTGTTGCTGCAACTTTGTATCTCTATTTTTTGTACATGATGTGGAGCTTTTCTCCCCGGGCATCCGCTGAAAAAGGACCTGTGTCCAGTCGGAATTTCCTGGTAAACAAATGTATATAAATAAATAAAAACTAACCATGTTGTGTTAGGTTTGGAAAGCTGATTTATTAATTTATTACTATACTAAGACCAGTTTGCCTGTTTTTTAAATGCTTGAGAGCATTGTTTAAACATTATGTCATGATTTTTGAGGAGTATCCGTGCAGTTGTATAAGACCTTTGCTTAGCTTTTGTTGCCCATGTAAGACCATGTGGCTTGCTCAAAGCCAAACAGTATGCATATAGGTTCATAGGTTCATACTAGGCTATCTGACCTAGGGCATTTATAAGCCTAGCCAGAGTTGTGTGGCTTTCACCACCCCTTAGGTTGAAGAATACTATACCCATTAGTTTGCCGTGCCTCTGTCCAGCAGTGATACAGAGATGATCCCCGGGGTAAACCTACGATCTCCCATCCACTGGTCAAGATTCCTCTTGAACAGAGCCAGTGAGATGCTCTGTCTCACATGGACCGGGATTCTGTTCCACAGCATAGGCAGTCTCTGGGTGATGAATCTGTCCCTCCAGCACGTCCTATTTATATCCGTGTTGAGGTTTAAGTCTGTTGCTCTTGTGGCTCTGGTGGATTTGGATTTTTTGAGGTGGAGCATGTCCATTAATTCCGGGTTGGACATGGCCTTGTATGTCAGGCACAGGTCACCTCTGAGCAGACGGTATGCGACTGAATAGAGCTGGAGTTTCTTCAGTCGGGCAGCATATGGCATATTTTTGAGCCCCTTTATCCTTTTGGTGAGGAACTTTTGGGGTCTTTCCAATTGCTGCAGGTGTCGGGTAAGATACATTCCGAATGGGGCATTGTACTCAATCATTGGTCTGATAAGTGAAGAGTACAGGGGAACAATGACCTCCCTTGATCTGGATGTGAATCCCTTCATAATCAGGTGGGCAATGTAGAAGGTCCTCCTAACCACTTTGGCAATGTGAGTGTCAAAAGAAAGGTTACTGTCAACTTGGGTCCCCAGGTCCCTGATAACCTCTTCTGTGCTTAATGGATTACCATCTATGTGGTAACTTGGGGTTACCTTGTTTTTACCAAAGGGTATGACTATACATTTTTTGGCGTTTAGCTTAAGGCGATGGCTCTGGCACCATTTATCCGTTTCTATGAAACCTCTCTGAAGGATATCTGTGTCTGATGGATTTTCAACTATGGCGCCCAGTTTGCAGTCATCTGCAAACTTTGTCAGCCACAATCCTCCTATGTTTGCCTGCACTTCTGAAAAGTAGATGCCCCAACAAGAGGGGGCCCAGGATTGAGCCATGTGGGACACCGCTTGTGACCGGCTTGGAGTCTGACATGGCACCAGCAACTCTAACCCTGTGGGTTCTGTCCTTGAGCCAGTTTGCAACCCATCTTGTGACATATGGCTTTACATTTAAGCTGGTGAGCTTTTCTATGATACCCGAGTGGGGTATTGTGTCGAAAGCTTTTGCAAGGTCAAGGTAGGCTGTGTGAACTGCCTTACCCTCATCAATGGCCTTGGTGACTGTTTCAAAAAAGTCGACCAAGTTCAAGAGGCATGATCTGCCCTTGACAAAGCCGAATTGGGTAGGATCCAATGTCTGTAGGTCCCCTATGTCTTTATTTATGAGTTCCCTTATGATCCTCTCCATAGCTTTGCAGACCAGGCTTGTTAAGCTTATGGGGCGGTAATTACCAGGGTCCGTAGAAGCACCGCCTTTGTGGAGTGGGACCACAGTTGCCGACGCCACTCTTTGGGCGTGATCCTGTGGTAAGGCTAAGATTAAACAGCAGCCTTATGTGTGGGTTTAGTTCCTCATTGAGTTAGGTAGCACACAGCCGGGGACACCATCCGGTCCCATTGATGCTGTGTTTTTAGCTTTAGAGAGAGCAGCTCTCACCTGGGCATTTGAGATGATTGGGAGGCTACACTCTGCTGGGATAGATATTTCTCCTTTTGGGGGGAGGGAAGGGAGAAATTTTCACTGAACCTGTCTGCCAGTATGTTTGCAATGTCTGTGGGTTCAGTGATTTTTGTATCATTTTGGACTAATTCTGAGCATATCTGGGAGTTTCCACCCAGATTTCTAACATAGCTAAAGAAGGCCTTATGATTGTCTTTTGAGGCCTTGGCGATGTTTCTCTCAAAGTTGGCCTTGGATGATTTTATGAGTGATCGTAGTTTTTTACTAGTATTGATCAGAGATGTCTTCTCTTTTAGGGATTTTGCTCTATCTTGTAGTAGCTTTCTCCTCTTGTTGTAAAGTTTGTTTATGGCTGGGGTCCACCAGATCGGGCACTTGCCTTTGGTGGAAAGGGTCTTGATTTTATTTGGGATTGCTTGATCCATGCAATCCTGGAGGTGCTCGTAGAAAGCATTTGTAAGGGATTCAGCAGCGTGGGTTGTGGTTTCCAATGGCTCAGGGGCCTTGAAGGATACCACACCAGTCTTAAGAAGTGTGAAGTTGGCTTTTGAGAAGTTCTTCACTGTGGTCTTTTTTGTTGGGGGTGGGGGCGGGATGTGGATCTCCAGTGAGATTAGTTTATGATCTGATCTCACCAATGAGGGATATACCTCCGGTGTGGAGCATTTTGTCCCCATGTTTGTGATGATCAGGTCTAGTATATTTTCACCTCTTGTGGGAATGGTGACAAGTTGTTCCATAGCATTTGAGTTTATGAACTCCAGGAACCTTTGGGCTAGGGTATTGGGGCTTGAGTAATGTTCCCAGTCTATGTTTGGGTAGTTGAAGTCACCCAATATGATGGTGTTTGGAGAGACATGTATACTCTCCAGTGTCTTCAGGAAGGCTGTGTGGGGTTCCTGAGTTTGAGAGGGTGGCCTGTAACATGCTACAAACTGTAGAGCAGTTTTGCCTATGGTTAATTGCACCTGAATGGTCTCTGATGCTTCGTGAGTTGCCACCAGCCTGGAGGTGTGGGTATCCTTGATGAATATGGATACACCCCCTCCTTTTGTGGTACGGTCCGGGTTTTGGGGCCGGAATGCATGATATGAGGTAAAACCTGATGGTGCCGGGGTTCTCTCAGGAGCCTTGAACCAGGTTTCAGTCACAGCACAGACATCGATGTTCTCCATACTGAGGAGGGCTTGAGTGCATCTTGAGATTTAGACTTCTGGCATTGAGCAGCATTACCCTTAGTTTTTTTCCTTTATTGTTTTCTAGGGCGGTGGGTTTAGAATTTGAGCCTTGTCTAAAAAAGGCACTATGGGGGTGGCAAGAGCCTTTGCCAATATCCGGAAACCCAGGGGTGACAGGTGCAAGCCGTCCCTCATGAAGCAGCGTGGCTTGTCAAGCATGTCATTCCAGGCAGACAGACATTGGATCCCCTTAGAATGATACCAGAAATTAAGCCAATTATTAAAACTGATCATTTTGTCTCTGTATTGTGGCATCATTCTTGGTGAAGGTAGGATACTGCTCAGGGTCAGGGTCATACCAGCCTGGGCTACATAATCTGAGAGCTCCTTTATGTCTCTTTTCATGTAGTCCAGGGAGGTACGTCTCAGGTCATTCACACCGGCATGGACAATGACTGAGTCATACTTGTACTTGCTGTGGAGTGACCCGAGTGCTTGTGTTATGTGGCGGATTCTAGCGCCCGACAGGCAGCTTACTGTGACCCTCTCCTTGTTCAGTCTGGTGAGTGGGAAGTCAGTGTGTCTGACTATGGAGTCACCTATGACAAGTGTGTATGGCATTGTGTTTGGCCTTAAGGGCTGTGACTGATTTGCACACTGACTTTGTGATCTATGTGTTGCTTGTGTTATGTCATGAGGTGGCAGTTGTTTGGGTGTCTGCTTTGGTGGCCTCTGCTGTTTTGGTAGATTTTTGATCAGTGCCTCCGAGTATGTCTTTGTGTGTTTATGTGTTTGATTTGTAGTTGTGATAGTTCTATGTGAGACTGGGTTTATGGTGTGTGTGGTTACCTTCTCCTCCTGTCTGGTTTTGCCAGTCCTGAGTTGAGAGAGCTCAGCCTCCAGTTTGGCTATATAGTTGCATCTCTCGCATGTATTTGTGTTTTGTGGGAGGAGGAGAGGGTTGTCTGTGTACATGAGACAATTGTAACATTGCCTCAATATTCCCAGATTCACCAGCTGAGCAGGAGAGGACGCTAGCAACTGACCCTTTGACATGCTAGAAGAAATGAAAAAGTTTGCTGTGTAACTGAGTCAGAAAGGACCTATAGGGAAGTGGGTACTCAAGGGGGTTTTAAGCTAGTGAAGTATATTGTATAATATAGAAGTGCTTTACCTGACTAAAAAATGCTTTAGGAACAAGTGCTGAGCTTTACAGATAGAGAATAGACTGTTTAGATTACAAGTAGAGCAGTTCTAAGGGAAAAAATGAAGAGCAGACTTTACAGAGCCAGAAATGGTTTAACCTTGTTTAACCGGCGCTGTCTGATGGTGCTCTAGTGGCAACTCCGCGCTAAATGCAGAAAAGGCAATAAGTCAGTAGTACAGGCTAGCACACTTTAGTGGGCAGCCAAACAATTAAATTAAACAGCAAACAAACACTTTTCGACTTGAATTAGACTAATTTCGACTAAAATGTACTTTTAAGTGCAGATAATAAAAAATGCAGTAAATAACTATGAAAACAGTTAAAGCTTGCTCTAGGTAAGCAGTGGAAGGTAAAACAAATATAAAAAACAGCAGGATACTTAATCAGGAAAGCAGTCGCTTTTTTCAGTTCTCTGTAGCCAGGAAGACTCAACAGGACCACGTGGAGCTGTGTCTGAGCAATATTGCTTCAAAAAAATGCCAGAGGCAGATTTTAACCAGGGAACTTCAAAAGAGCTAGAAATGGTCCAAAATGACCAATTACTACAGCTTCTTGTGCTGAGGTCACTTCCCTCAAGGACAGGTAGGCTATTCAAGGCTCCCCACTCCCACTGGTGAGCTAAGAAACTTCCTTCTATCCAAGTAAGGCAATGGACAACACAGGAACTACAACACAGCCCAGGATACAGCAAGGCCTGTAAACTGGTCTAACTAGTTTAGGAGAGGCAGGAAAACAAGGAATATTTTTTTTTTTTTGTTTTTAAATAGAAACACACAGAAATGCAGAAAAGGCAATAAGTCAGTAGTACAGGCTAGCACACTTTAGTGAGCAGCCAAACAATTAAATTAAACGGCAAACAAACACTTTTCGACTTGAATTAGATATGGATAATTTGTGAGTTGAACTCTGGTCTGCAAGAAATATGAATCTATTTCATGAGACACTTGTTGATGTAACCCATAAGGCTGCCCTGCTAGATTTCCTATTTAACAAACACACAAGGAAAAAATCAAATTAACATGTATGTTTCCTTTCATATTGTGTAACGAACAAGATTTAATGTGGCTTTATCATGGGTTGACAGCTGTTGTCGAATGATTACAGTCAAGAGTGCTGCAGATTACAAAGTGTTGCAATCAACAAACTATTAACTCTAAAAACAACACACAGCACCACTTGCAGTAAAATAAAAATATTTAATTAAGTTAAGCGCTCTTGTTATTAATCCCAGGGGTGGGCCATGGAACGAACAGCTGGAGTTGCCTGAGCTATTTTGGCAGCTGAAATTATTGGCTGATTACTCCCCTGATTTAAAT
Organism: Protopterus annectens; assembly: GCF_019279795.1. Classification (NCBI taxonomy): domain Eukaryota; kingdom Metazoa; phylum Chordata; order Ceratodontiformes; family Protopteridae; genus Protopterus; species Protopterus annectens. The sequence goes on from NC_056727.1 coordinate 695,960,140, forward strand.
GAAGGTGTATCTATCAACAGTGTTTTGAAATATAGAACCTATCAATACTAGTGAATTATTTTAAGTATGTGTTGAATGAATTTTATCAGGTGAAACAAATGTTTTTTCTTCAGAGATTTTTAATATAATGTATTTTTTACAAGGACATTTTCTGCAAAATGGGAGTGTTGTAGTCACATGATTATTACATACATACGTGTGTGTATGTGTATACATAGTTTCATAGTTTAGTACTAGGCTATCTGCCCTCGGGCATTTGCAAGCCTAGCCCTAGAGATGTGGCTTTCGCCACCCCATGTAGTGGTACTAAGGTGTATAGAATAAATTTAGAATACTGTGCCTTTGTCTAGTAGTGACACATTGAAGACCCCCTTACTTATTAAAATTAGTTTACTGTGCCTCTGTTAAGTAGCGACACAGGGGTGACCCCCAGGGTAAACCTACGATCTCCCATCCACTCGTCAAGATTTCTCTTGAAGAGAGTCAGTGAGGGGCTCTGCCTAACATGGACTGGGATTTTGTTCCAGAGTATGGGAAGCCTCTGAGTTATGAATCTGTCCCTCCAGCATGTTCTATTCATGTTTGTACTGAGGTTTAAATCTTTGGCTCTCGTGGTTCTTATGGATTTTGATTTTTTGAGGTGGAGCATGTCCATCAATTCCTGGTTGGACATGGCCTTGTATGTCAGGCACAGATCACCTCTGAGCAGGCGGTATGCTACTGAATAGAGCTGGAGTTTCTTTAGCCTGGCAGCATATGACATATGTTGGAGACCCTTGATCATCTTGGTGAGGTACTTCTGGGGTCTCTCCAGCTGTTGTAAGTGCCGGGTGAGTTGCATACCAAATGGGGCATTGTACTCAATCATGGGCCTGATAAGGGAGAAGTACAGGGGCACGATGACCTCTTTTGATCTGGATGTGAACCCCTTCATGATAAGGTGGGCAAGGTAAAAAGTCTTTCTAACCACTTTGGCAATGTGGGTGTCAAATGAGAGGTCACTATCAACTTGGGTCCCCAGGTCTCTGATTACTTTTTCGGTACTCAGTGGGTTACTGTCTATGTGATAATTTGTGGGTACTTTGTTTTTCCCAAAGGGGATGACTATACATTTCTTGGCATTCAGTTTAAGGCCATGATTCCGGCACCAGTTGTCCGTTTCGGTGAGGCCTTTCTGTAGGATGTATGTGTCAGCTGGTGTATCGACTATGGCTCCTAGTTTGCAGTCATCTGCGAACTTTGTCGGCCACAACCCTCCCATGTTTGCTTTCACATCTGAGAAGTAAATGCCGAACAAGAGGGGTCCCAGGACAGAGCCCTGTGGGACACCACTTGTGACTGGCTTTGAGTCTGACATGGCTCCCGCAATCTTGACTTTATGGGTTCTGTTCTTTAGCCAGTTTGCAACCCATCTTGTGACATATGGATTTACATTTAAGCTGTTTAGCTTATCTATGATCCCCGAGTGGGGTATTGTGTCGAAGGCTTTAGCCAAGTCCAGGTAGGCTGTATGGACTGCCTTGCCCTCATCAATGGGTCTAGTGACTGTTTCGAAAAAGTCAACCAGGTTCAAAAGGCAGGATCTGCCCTTTACAAAGCCGAACTGGGTGGGATCAAGTGTCTGTAGGTCCCCAATGTCGTTGTTTATGAGTTCCCTAATAATTCTTTCCATAGCTTTGCAAACCAGGCTGGTCAAGCTTATGGGGCGGTAGTTCCCAGGGTCTGTAGTGGAGCCTCCCTTGTGGAGTGCGACCACTGTTGCTGTACGCCAGTGTTCAGGTACATATCCTGTAGTAAGGCTAAGGTTAAATAACATTTTTATATGCGAGTTTAGCTGCTCTTGGAGTTCACGTATCACGCAGCCGGGGATACCATCAGGTCCCATAGATGCTGTGTTTTTTGCTTTGCTGAGGGCGGTTCTCACCTTGACATCAGAGATGACAGGGAGGTTACAGTCAGCTGGGATGAGTATTTCTTCTTTTGGAGGTGAGGGAGGGGAGAAATTTGCACTGAACCTGTCTGCCAGAATGTTGGCAATATTTGTGGGTTCGGTAAATTTTTTGTCGTTGTGTACTAACTCTGAGCATATCTGAGTGCTTCCGCCCAGGTTTCTAACATAACTGAAGAATGCCTTGTGGTTATCTTTAGTGTCCTTGACGATTTTTCTCTCAACGTTGGCCTTGGATATTTTTATGAGAGAACCTAGCTTTCTACTAGTGCTGATCAGAGATGCCTTCCCTTTATGGGATTTTGCTCTGTCTTGCAGTAGCTTCCTTCTTTTGTTATACAATTTATTTATGGCTGGGGTCCACCAGACAGGACGCATTCCTTTGGTGGAGAGGGTCTTGGTTTTATTTGGGATTGCACGATCCATGCATTCTTGGAGATGTCCGTAGAAAGCATTTGTGTAGGATTCAGCATTGTGGGATGTGGTTTCCATTGACCCTGTGGGCTTAAATGATACCATCTCAGTCTTGAGAAGTGTAAAGTCGGCTTTTGAGAAGTTTCTCACTGTAGTCTTATGTGCTGGGGGTGGAGGTGGTAAATGTATAACCAGGGTGATTAGTTTGTGGTCAGATCTCACCAGTGAGGGTAATACTTCCGGTGAGGAGCATTTTGTCCCCATGTTTGTGATGATCAGGTCTAGTATATTATCCCCCCTTGTGGGAGAGGTGACTAGCTGTTCATTGCATTTGAGTTTATGAATTCCAGGAACCTTTGGGCTAGGGTGTTAGGGCTAGAATAATGCACCCAGTCTATGTTAGGGTAGTTGAAGTCTCCCAATATGATGGTATTTGGTGAGACATTCATATCTTCCAATGTCTTCAGGAAGGCTGAGTGGGGTTCTTGAGATTGGGAGGGTTGTCTGTAACATGCAACCAGTTGTATAGGAGTTTTGCCTACGGTTAGCTGCACTTGGATGGTCTCCGATGCTTCATGAGTTGCCACTAACCTGGAGGTGTGGGTATCCTTGATGAATATGGACACTCCCCCTCCCTTTGTGGTTCGGCCCGGGTTTTGGGGCTGAAAAGCATGATACGAGGTAAAGCCTGGTAGCACTGGGGTGCTCTCAGGAGCCTTGAACCAGGTCTTGGTTACAGCGCAGACATCGATGTTCTCCATACTAAGGAGTGCTTCGAGAGCCTGCATCTTGAGATTTAGACTTCTGGCGTTGAGAAGCATTACCCTAAATTTTTTTCCATTTTTGTTTTCTAAGGAGGTTAGTTCATCTTTTGAGCCTTGCCTAAAAAAGGCACTATGGGGGTGGCAAGAGCCTTAGCCAATATCCGGAAGCCCAGTGGTGACAGGTGCAAGCCGTCCCTTCCGAAGCAGTGTGGCTTGTCCAGCATGTCATCCCAAGCAGACAGACATTGGATCCCCCTAGAATGACACCAGTAATTGAGCCAATTATTAAAGCTGATCATCTTGTCTTTTGGCATCATTCTTGGTGAGGGCAGGATGCTGCTCAGGGTCAGGGTCATACCAGCCTGGGCTACATAATCAGAGAGCTCCTCTGTCTCTTTTCATGTAGTCCAAGGAGGTACATCTCGGGTCATTCACGCTGGCATGGATAATGACGGAGTCATATTTGTACGTGCTTTTGAGTGACCTGAGTGCGTGTGTTATATGGCAGATCCTAGCCCCCGATAGGCAGCTTACCATTACCCTCTCCTTGCTCAGCCTGGTAAGTGGGACGTCAGTGTGTCTGACTATAGAGTCACCTATCACTAGTGTATCAGGCACAGTGTTTGGCCTTAAGGGCTGTGTTTTATTGACACACTGATTTATTGAAGTATGTGTTGCATGTGTTATGTTTTGAGGTGGTGGATTTTTGGGTGTCTGCTTTGGGAGCCTCTGTTGTTTTGGTAAGTTTTTTAATAGAGCCTCCGAGTATGTTTTTGTGTTATGTGCTTGATTTGCAGTTGGGGTAGGTCTATGTGTGACTGGATTTGTTGTATGTGTGGTTACCTTCTCCTCCTGTCTGGTCTTGCCAGTCCTGAGTTGAGAGAGTTCAGCCTCCAGTTTGGCTATATAGTTGCATCTCTCACATGTATTTGTGTTTGTTGGGAGGAGGAGAGGGTTGTCTGTGTACATGAGACAATTATAGCATTGTCTCAAGATTCCCAGATTAATCAGCTGAGCAGGAGAAGATGCTAGCAATGTACCACTCGACATGCTAGAATATTATAAGAGAGTGCTGTGCCTTTAAGGGAAGTGGTTGGGGTGGTAGGTGGATGTAGTGCTACTTGAGTTTGAGAGTGCTTGCTTAGAAGAGTAGCTTAGAGAACAAGTGCTATGCTTATAATATAACGAGTAGACTGGTTATTCTAAGAGTAGAGCTTTCTAAGGGAAAATTTGAAGAGCAGACTTGGTGGAGCCAGAAAAAGTTTAACCCTGTTTAACCAGCTATGCGCACAATCGCGCAAAGCCACACTAATGCGGATTTTAAACAGGGAACTTCAAAAGAGCTAGAAATGGTCCAAAACAACCAATTCCTACAGCTCTTGTGCTGAGGTCACTCCTTCAGGGACAGAGAGGCTGCTCAAGGCTCCCCACTCCCACTGGTGAGGAAAGAAACTTCCTTCTTATCGAAGTAAGGGAATGGACAACACAGGAACTACACCACAGCCCAGAATACAGCAAAGCCTGTAAACTGGTCTAAACTACACACAACCCCCCACACCCCCACACACATACATATACATACATGTGTGTGTGTGTGTGTATATATATATATACACACACACACACACACACATCTATATATATATATATATATATATATATATATATATTATGATATATATGTATATATGTATATATATATATATATATATATATATATACATATTATGTATATATATATATATTATGATTATAATATCATATATGAATGTAATATATGATACATTATGAATATAATATAATTTGTAGGGGACATGGACACATTCCTGAAAGTCCAGGAATTAAAATGGCAGATAGAACTGAGAGCTGATGTCTATCCAGGTCTCAACGAGACACTGAACATTAAATGTGCACTTAAATGGTATAGAGACTGAAATGTGATAGGGTTTGAAGAATTGTGCAAGAGGATTTAATGTGTTTATGGATTTACAACTGTGCAAGTGAATATAATGTTTCCTCTCTCTCTCTCTGACTTTTGCCTCCCCCAACCCCCTACACACATTCTCCCAGTCACCAGGCTAGCCCCACCAACAACCCCCCGGTCTCACTTTTCGTGCAGCCATACAAGGGGTGATACCATCCGCACTGACAGTCTTCTGGGACACTCTATTATTCATATTCTCCTACCCATCAAACCCCAGCTCCACACTCCTTGTCATGGGAGGTCCCCTAACAGCCCCCCTCCCAAGTCCACACCGCATTCCTCCCACTCCCCCATCAGGTGGCATACCCACACATTTCCCTACGCACACACACTGATACCCAAGCATAGTAGGACTCTCTACCTGACTCCTCCTCCTTTCTCCGTGCACTTCTTTACTTACCTTTGGAGGCAGAGTCTCATAAGTTACATGTTTATATTAGTGTTATCACAGCATGACTCTCATCCTTCCCAGTTCCCCCATATTTTTAATAAAATATTTTTTTTTTGTTTTGCACACAGTCCCCTTTTTTTGCACACAATCCCTTTTTTGCACACTATCCCTATTAGCATGCACACGTCACCACAAGGCTATTACTGTCTGGCCAATTTACCTTCTGTAACTGCGATTGTAATGTTAATGAAAATGCACACAGCACCCTGCCTGTTCACACTTTTCTATGGGAAAGGAACTGTTGCTAATTTAAATGGCCTGCTAGAACTAATGTATTTAAAGGAAGTGAAAATGGTTGCTCATAGTTATGCAACTTGTCTTTCTGAAGAAGTATTGATAATAAATAAGACGAAAGCGCTGAAGTACTACAAGAGTTGTTGGTGTGATTTACTATTTTTTGAATGCTGTTATTGTCACGAAGTTCATTTCTTAGATGATATATATATATATATATATATATATATATGTATATATATATATATATATATATATATATATATATATATATATATATATATAGTGTGTGTGTATTTTGATGTATTATGCTTAGTTCTGATGAAGACTTTTCACCTTAGATGAAAGTGCTTAACTTCAAATATTTTTTTATTTTGCTGCACATGGTAGACTATATTGTTTTTAGAGTCATAAAGTTGTTTGATGTTATCAGCATTCAGGTATAATTTTTTTCCTTTTATCCCACCCAAGCTCCTTTATCTTCAGGGTGGTTCCCCAGAAAGGTAAAAATGCCATCTGCTGTGGATTGCTGCACTTAGCTGACTGTAGTAGTACTATATTAGTCATTTGCAGTGTGTTCTATAGTCTCACAACTAGGCCTGTACACTGCACTTTCCATTTTGTATTTTTTTACCTATTTGTTTTTCTATTATGGCCCTAATTGCTTTAATTTTTTCATATTATATTATCACCTGCATTTTTCTTGCACTGTATAATTTCACCACTGAAGTTAATGACTGTGTTTCCACACTGGAGATTTTGTTCCCTGCTCTCCCCTGTAAATGGTTCTCTAGCTGTATACACTCTCATCAAATGAAGTAAATATAAGTACATTAATTATTAATTATCCAGCTGTTCTTTCAGCATCAGTCCATGGGAAATGTGAAATATAAACACTGTATTTTCTTCTATGGTCGTGCTAAATCATGATGTCCCCACAGAAAATGTTGACATAATTGAATCCGCTGAGGCTGTGGTGCACATTTCTGAATCAGGCAGTTCTGTACAGGAGTAGTATTAGTCAAGGTACCTAAGGAAGCATCGTATGTGCTGTTTCAGGAGGCACATGGCAAATGCAGTTTGTGCCTTTGGAAGGGTGCCACAGGTAATTTTATTGATTGTTTTAAGGAATAACGTTCAGCGATGTCTTGAAGTACATTTTTTCCTGCTTACAAATCACATATTTTTTCTACATTAAGCACAAACAACTGGAAAGTGCAGTGCGCACAGAGATTGAATGCATTATGTAGTTCTGATTTTGATGGCTGAAGCAATAGGACCTTAGCAGAGTCTTTACCTAAGGCCTACAGATATGAGCTGAGTTGAAATGTAAGCAAGTTATCTGTCAAGCCATAGAATCCATTCCATGCATTAGATGTAGTAAGATTAATGTAATATATCGGCTATGTTTCTTGGCTTCCCTGCTGTAATTGTATGCTACAAAGGAGAAGCTGTGTAGTCCAAAGTGCTGAAACATGCCACAATGTTTTATTGATAGCAGACTTGCTGTGACATATAGCCAGAGTTGTAGAAATATTTTGACACCTCATTACTTGTCTAAAAGTTTGATTGTGTTTTCATTTACTAACTTTGATCATTATGGATATGTATTTGAAAGTGTTACAAGGCTGGCAACAAAGCATGTTTTTCCTTTTATGTGGATGACAGACAGCAATTTATATTTGTTTAAAATGCATTGTGCTTCTAGCTAGCATTTAATTACATTTAGTGAGCTTCAGTACAGAGTTAAGTTTTTTCATCATTTGTAAGAAGCAGGCCAGGCTTTTTTAATGTACAAACGGATGGCATTTTGTCCTGCTTTTAATACAGTACAACATTTTTTTCCTTTCTTAATCATAATGTGTGTAGGTTTAAGTCGACAGTGTGTGTCCCAGGTTCTTAAACTGCAATAACAGCCATTGCCCTCACAACTTACTGCTTCCATGGGAGAGTGGAAAGAGTATTTACAGTTTTAATGAGTTTTCTAATATGATTCAGTGTATCATATTTCCATCTTCCAGATGTCTTGGCTAATATATTTATTGGTGCTCTCAGCATACCTCTTGGGTGTACAGCTTTTTACAGAATGTCTAGATTTTTGACTCATATTTTTTCTCTGTTTTTTATAAAATTGTGGTTTTCTGGCAAGTCATTAAAGACTGAAGTCAGAAAGTAATGACAGACATTTGAGTTTCAGATTTCATGCCCTTCAGAAAAATCATGCTAACACAAAACCTGTTATTTTATCAACTTTTTAAGTTTGTAAGAGCAATACTTAAAAAGTGTCTCTATTTTGGGGCCTTTGTAGCCCCGCCCCCCCATTATTTATGGCTTTGTCCAGATTTCTTGCTCTAAGAGGTTGAGAGGTGTGGCTCTAAGGCAGTCATATACCTGGGAAAATGTTATGTAAATGAGAACTAAGCTATAGCATGATACAGTGGGCCAGATTCCAAAAGAGTCACTCAGTGCAAGTCTGCCCTGGTTCCAAAAGTCCTACTCTCAGTGCAAGGGACGCCATTGTAAGGCCTGTCTGTAAGCAGGCTTACACAGGTTACCAGATTTCAAAAGATCTCCTCTCATTCTGCTCACAGTGTAAGTGATCATTTACACTGAGAACAAGTCTTTTGGATTCTGGTCCAAAAATAAAGTTCTATAATTGCCTGCTGAGGTTGTGTCCCATATTGTACTTCAGTATATATTTTTTTAACAACTGCAATAAAATTGTTATTAACGCAGTTGTTGTTGTTGTTTGTCTTTTAGGCTTTTCCAGGTTAGGGGTTGTGACAGCAGGACTCCAGTCCGCTAATGATTGGCAGTAGATTTTTTTTTTTATGTTGCAGAGTTTCCAGCCCGATGCCCAACCTTCAACGAAGGCACGCCCATTTACGCATGTCTTTCGAACGCGACTCGACCGTGGGGAGGACATGCAAACTCCACACAGAAGGCACTCCAGCCGAGAATCGAACAGGAGAACCTTTTGCTGTGAGGCAACAACGCTACCACTGCACCACCGCAGTTGCACATTGTTATTAACACAGTAATAATTCAATATTTGCTGTACAAGTAGCCTGGCCACAGTTGAAATGCATTTTTCTCTATTTCTTTGAAAGTATGATTTTTGGGGAACAGGCTGTGTTGCCATGTATGTGTTTTAAAGGTCAGATGCAAAGTATTTTCTAAAAACTTTATTTGTTAACACGAGCATTCACTTGAATCTTCATGAATACGCTCACTTTTTATCGAAAAAGACATTTTTTACTAGTATTATTGTGGAAAAACATTCTGCCTCCTTGCCTGCCACAAACGACATGCCTCTTCTTTCTGTTTTCTCCTCCCACATTCTTTTTTTGCCAAGATTTTGCTATGCCTGTTCCATGTAGTTTTGAGCACATTCCCTGCATTTGTACCTACCAACCTTCTCATGATTCTCCTCTTTGAAACTGTTTAACCTATCTGTAAAGAAATGTTTAACTTGCCTCCTTTTAGTCTCCTATCACTCCCCTCCTAGGCTGTGCATGTCTTTCTGAAGAATGGTTTCCTTTACATTGTCTGTGAACTATGTGAGGATCTCTTTCGCATCTTTGTGCCTTCTCTCCACAATGTCGTATCTAGTGACACCTGTCAGTCTGTCTGCTTACGACTTTGGACATGGAATTTTTCCACCCCGTCTTTGTTGTTTTCAAGGCCCTCATGTCTAAACTCGGGTACTAACCATGCAGCACTGTTACTTATGCTGGACATGCTTTTACTTTAATGCCTTTTATTTACTGGTTATGGGGTTTCTACTGATATATATATATATATATATATATATATATATATATATATATATATATATATATATATATTTATTTATATATGTGTGTGCTTGTGTAAAGTAGTGAAATAGATCTACTGATGTGCTGTTATTTTCACCCTTGTAGTATGTTGCTGGCATTTGCTTTCATTTTTATTAAAGTTTTTTTGCCTAGTTTGTGAAGTAGTGAAATAGAAGATCACTGTGCTGTGTGCTGTTTTTTCTGCAATTGGATTTCAGTGCTTCAGTTTATCAGGGAGTTTTTGCTACCTATGAAAAGTACTGAAATAGAACTATTACTGTTGCTTTTTTTTTTTTTTTTTTTTTTTTTAATACAGGTAGCGTCACTGTCTCTTGCTTTAGACTTGTAAGTTTTGCTAAGTGTGTTAAGTATTGAAATGGAACTATAGCTATGCTAGAAGTTTTGTAGTCAAAGTTTGTTGCCTTTTGCTTCAGTTTTTATAAGGGAGTTTTGGTCAAGTATGTAGAAGAGTGAAATAGAACTATCACTGTGCAGTTTTTTTTGTAAAGTATGCCATCTTTTCTTTTTTCATTTATATACATGGATTTCACTACATATATAAAGTAATGAAGTAGAGCTGTCAGAACTGCAGAGCCGTAGCAGAGGAGTTTAGCACTATGGGCAACACACCCAATACAGTAACTTGAGCAAATTGAAGAGGATATTTGAATTTATATACTCAACAAAACTCTCTCATAAAAGCTGAAGGAAAAGAACAACATGCACTTAAAAAGTGCAACAATAATTATTTTTCGCTGCTTTAAGTTAGATGCCCTCGAGTTGCATTTGATTCATGGTGACTCTGTGGGTAGGCTCTATAGGGTTCTCATGGCATATTTTGGAAGTAAATGAAAATGACACAACAGCCACAAGGTTAATAAACCAAGAAAAACACTAAAAGTAAAAAAAATTAGAACCACCAAAACAGTAAACTTGTAGAAACAGTTTAGTACAGCACCAACAGACTGAGCGCTTTCACCATAAAATTCAAATGGCTTTTTTCAGAGTCAAACCAATTAAGCTAAATTGTGGTTATATACTCAAGGTAATAATCAATCATTCAAATAATTAAATCAGAAGTAAAGGGCTCAGCCTGTTGGTGCTGTATTAAACTGTTTACTGCCTTGCTGGCTCTATTTTTATTGTTTAGTGATATTCTGGAAGTAGATTGACAGCCCATTCTTATGCACAGATACTGCTATTGCCCAGTTATGCGCCAGCCAGGTTTCAAACTCAGGCCTAACAGTTGGCAATTCTGCGTCATAACCTCTGTGCTGTAGGTCTGGGCTTCACTACTTTACATACCATGAAAAACTTTTATAAGAACTAAGACAAGGGTGGAAAATGACAGTCTAGGGTGAAATCATAGTGCAGTGGTAACTCTGTTTAACTACTTTGTATACTTAATAAGGCTCACTAATAAGAACTGAAACACAGGAGAATGACAGCTTTCACCATAAATGTTACACTATTTTACTGCATTATGTTTGTTTGTTTCTTTCAGCTTTTCCCAGTTAGGGGTTGCCACAGTGGAACTCCGGTCTGCTAATGATTGGCAGTAGATTTTGACGTGCTGCCTTGCCAGGCCTAACGCACAACCTTCAACGAAGGAACGCCCATTCATGTATGTCGCCACACAGAAGATGCTCTAACTGAGAATTGAACGGGCAACGTCTAACTGTGAGGCGACAATGCTACCGCAGGACCACCACCGCAGCAACATTCCAACTGAAGCAAAAGATGATGATGTACTCTGACTTGCAAAGTACAGCATGGTGGTAGCTTTTAGAATGATTGGAAGGGTGGAGTTGAGGGGTGGCTGCCGTGGGTGTCTACTTGTGGGGAGACATCAGCTGACAACTTGCTCTTTTAAAGATAGCTATTAGATGTTAGGTTGATATTTAATGACTTTTTGCTCCCTTTGGTGGAAAAATACAGCACTGATCACAACTACAATCATTTATAAACAGCTTTGGGAGGAGATATCAGATGGGTGTGTTGAGAGCATTAGTTAGGCCATTTGCTACCCTTTGCATTTTCACAGACTGATGCATCACTTAACCTGTACTTGAGTACCAAATAAAATAAAGGCCTTCTGTAATGTTAGCAAGCTGCTTGCTACAATTGTAATAAGCACCTTGCTATAGTTACTAGTACGTTGATTTCTTAACTACAACTAGCACTGGATCATAAGAGGTAACTAGGCTATCAACCTGGATGTCTTTCAAGCCTAGCCGTTTCATCCCAATGTAATACCAAGATACTGTAGTCAATACCCAGGATTGTGTTTAGTAATGACTGCCCATGTCCAGGACGGTTGTGTTCACTATCCCCAGTAAGACTTTATGGTGCCCCATCTACTCATCCCGGCTCCTTTTGAACAGTGTCACATTAGTGCTCTGCTTCACATGAATTGACAGCCTATTCCACAGATGTAGCAGTCACTAGGAGACAAATCTGTCCCTCCAGTACATCCTATTCAAGTCACAGGCCATGTTTAGGTCCCTGGAATGGGTAGCTCTATTCTTGTTTGATTTATGGATGTGCAGAAAACTCATTAAGTTTGGGTCAGATATTGCACTGTAAGCTCGGCATAAGTCTCCCCTAAAAAGTCTGTACGATACTGAGTATAGTGACAGGGACTTTAGTTGGTATGTGTAAGGCACATGTAGGAGTCCCTTAATGATCTTAGTAGAAACCTCTGAGGTCTTTCCAATTGCTGCAAGTGCTTTGTACAGTATATGTTGAAAGGGGCATTATACTCCATTATCGGCCTGATTAGTGATAAGTATAGCGGGGTTATAACCTCCTTTGTTCTAGAGGTGTTGCCTGTGCTAATCAAGTGTGCTACGTAGAAAGCTTTCCTTACTACAGTAGACATATGGTGGTCAAAGTTAAGGTCGCAGTCTTCTTGTGATCCCTGGTCCCGTACCACTTCATTCAAGGGCATAGGGTATTGTTGTTAATTAAGTGTAAAGGGACATTGTTTTTACCAAAGGGAATGATGATGCATGTCTTTGCATTCATTTTAAAACTGTGACCAAGATATCAGTCATTGGTCTTCATAAGACCCTCCAGAAGTATACTGACATAATTTGGGCATTCATTAATTGCTCCCAGTTTGCAGTTGTCCACAAACTTGATGAGCTGCAGCCCATTAGTTTTGGCCTGAGCTTCTGAGACATATATACCAAACAGTAGTGGGCCCAGCACTGACCCTTGCGGCATCCTGCTGGTGACAGGTCTGCTTGTTGATGTGGAGTCACCCACTTTGATAGTCTGTGACCGGTTTGTGAGCCAGTTGGCAACCTGTCTTACAACAAAGGGGTTTGCATTCAATTTGCTAAATTTATCGGTAATGCCAGAGTGTGAGATTGTGTCAAAGGCATTTGCCAAGTTGAAGTATGTTGTATGCACAGATTAGCCCTCGTCAGTGGCCCTGGTCACATTTTCAAAGAAATCCACCACGTTTAACAGGCAATATCTGCTTTTGATGAAGCCAAATTAGGTTGGATCCAGAGATTGGAGGTCACCTATATCTTTATTTATGAAGTCCATGATGATGTGTTCCATGGCTTTACAGATGAAGCTGGTCAGACTTATGGGTCTGTTGCTAAGCCACCTTTGTGGAGGGGAATAACTGTTGCTGTTCTGCATTCCGCAGGAAGAAAGCCTGTGGATAGGCTGTGATTGAATAAGGTATTTAATGGTGATGCTAGTTCATGTTTTAGTTTGCTTGGAAGACAGCCTGGGATGTCGTCTGGTCCCATAGAGGCTGTTTTTTTGTTTTAGGCAAGGCTTTAATGACCTGCTCTTCGGATATGTATGGTGGGGGGTGGGCAAATTTTGTGATAAGTTTGGAGGGGATAAGGGAGTGAAATTTTCACCAAATTTGTTCTCTAGCAGGTTTGCTATCTCTGGAGGATCAGTGTGTGTGTCCTACCTTTTAGGCCGCATACATAGCTGTAAAAGGCTTTATGGTTATCCTTGGCTCTGATTGCTAAGTTTTTTTCTCAAAGTTACCCTTAGAGGATATGACATGTTGCCTTATTTGCCTGTTGAGGTTGAAGAGGGTGCTTTTCCATTGTTGGGGCCTCGGCTTAGCTTTCTTAGACTGCAGCTTTTTATGTTTGTTGTAAAATTTGGTGATGCTTGATGTCTACCACTTGGGGCTTTGGCTTTGATTATCTCAGAAGCAGCCAAGTCTATACAGTCATTTATACAAGTGATTGCACACGGCTTTAGTGTAGTTACGACTTCCAGCTGAGGGTGGGGCTTGGAATGCATTTATACCTTCCTATACTGTAAGGTATAGTTTGCCTTGGTGAAGTTTTTAGTCTGACTTCACCCTTTGTGAGTTCTGGTGTTAGTGCCAGTTTGAAGGCGACTGATTTGTGGTCAGATTTTACTACTGAGGGTCCGACAGCTGCACTGGTGCATCTGTTTGTTCTGTCAGTGAGAACCAGATCTAGTATGTTTGTTCCTCTTGTTTTGGTTTGAACAGTTTGTTCCAGGACATTTGAGCTAACTCATTACATCCAAGTGATGCCTTGGGTGCACCGGCAGTTAACTCCTACTGACTCCTGTAGGTGTCAAATATTGCTTGTTCATATTTGTATCAGTAATTCCAAAACCATACTATGTACAAGGTTTCAAAAGATTTCATCTTAAAATTTACACAATGGCAAACTGAACTGCATTAATGTTTGACCTTTGTCTAGTGCAGGTAAAGAGATATTAACTGTTGTTTTTATGATGTTAATTTATATAGATATCATTTTCACATTTTTCTAAATGTCTCATCAACCAAGTAATATAGACAGAACTCCTTAGCCTCTTATGATAGCTCTCAGCTAGATGAATAAAATGCCACTGATAGTATGTGTGTAACTTCGGTGGTTGCTGAGATATTGTAAGTTGTTTACAAAATATTGCAGACATAATAGTTAATGTATTTACTGTGACTTATAGAATTCAGTTTAAGACCTAGAACCTGAAGAATGCTACCACTATAAAAATAGTTTGTGCTGAAGAGTTTACCATTTATACTTCTTTCATAACCTCTGTGGCTCTAGAGGTATGAGCATTTGTTTGAAATGTGAAGACATATTTTGATTCTGTCAAAATGCTTAGGCTCTGCCCATTTGAAGTTACAGTGCAAACTTACTGAGCTCCATTAGAGTGAATGAGTTAACAAAGGCAAGGAAGTTTTGCTTTAGTGAGTTGGGGCTAGAGTTGGTTTCCCAGTTGATGGTGGGTTAATTGAAGTCCCCATGACCAGAGTGTTTGGCAGTATTTGGATTGACTCCAGTTTGGTCAAGTAGGCCTCATAGGCATCATGATCCATGGAGGTAGATCTGTAACTAGCTATGAATGGGGGTCTTACCCACAGTAATCTGAATTTGGAGTAACTCCATGGAGTTGTCCAGTCTAACTAGTCGGGAGACGAATTTATCTCTAGTATAGATAGAAACACAGCCTCCTTTGGTTTTCACACGTTTGTATTGTGGTCTGAAGGTGTGGAAGGCATTGTAGCCTTGCAAGGCTGGGGTACTCTGTGAGGCCTTGAACCAGGTTTCTGTGACTGCACAGACCTATACATCCTCCAGTGATAGAAGTGCTTCCAGGGTGTGCAGTTTTTGATTTATGCTCCTAACATTTAACAGCATGACCCTTATTTTGGTTGTTTGTCTTTCAGCTTTTCCCGGTTAGGGGTCGCCACAGCGGAACTCCGGTTCGCTAATGATTGGCAGTAGATTTTCACAAATGCCGAGGTGCCAGCTCGATGTTCAACCTTCAACAAAGGCACGCCCATTTACGCATGTCTTTCAAACACCCACCCAACCGCGGGAGGACATGCAGACTCCACACAGAAGGCACTCCCCGCACTCCAGCCGAGAATTGAACGGGAGAACCTCTTGCTGTGAGGCAACAATGCTACCGCTGCACCACCGCGGATATGACCCTTATTTTGGTATGGTTGGAAATTTTGTTTTGAGACCTTGCCTAAAACCCACTGTGAGGGAGGCAAGAGCCTTTGCCAGCAGCTGAAAGCCTGGTGATGTGAGGTGCAAACTGTCTCTGACAAAGCAGCAAGGTTTGTTGACCATTTATGAATGCGAGAACTGTACTCATGCTCCATCAGCAACTACCAGTCTCAGCCTCTGGAGCCAATGGCAGCTGCCCTTTTCCCATAGCAAGAGGTACATCTCTGAAACACTTAAATCTGTTACCTTCAGTCCTAGGCCTCCTTTTAGATATATGCAAGCCTTTGAATTAGTACAGGCATACACCACTCCTAGTGGATCCTCAGGAACCAGTGAAATCAGAGCCCCAAACTCTGCACCAACCATTTTTTGAACCACTTGATGAAGAACACTCAGTCTTCAACTATTATGTGGACAGGCAGCACCCCAATAAAGTAACAATGTGTACTTCTTTATCATTTTACAGTTTCTCAGACTCCTGGGATATTGTGCATTTTCATGAGCAGTGGCACCAGGCTTCCTGAGCTGCTTCATTAGTTCTGAGAGTTTTCTCTGTATCCCTCCCTACCATGTCATCAGATGGAGAGTTTCTCTGTCTCTTCTCCTCCCCCAGATCTCTCCTTTCTATTAAGGAGTGCTCCATATGAAAATGCTTACTGTTCCAAGTTCTCTTATGACTTTCCTGTGGGTTTCACCTTTTGAAGCTCCCAGCTTCTGCCTTGGATTAACATTGATATGTCTGTAGTGAAGTTAATCTGTTTCAGGCCAGCATAAGAACTGTGAAGCGGTAATGTTGGAGAAAATTCCTCTCTCTCCCAGCACCATCCCCTTCACTGAGCCCACTGTGCTACAACAGATCAGTTTTTAGACAATATGATGCAATGAATGTGACATATATAGCCTCCAAATCCTATCTTGCTGTCCCCAGAGTTGAGAAATCTCCTGCCCAAATGCAAGGAGGTTCTTGCTAGTTGAGATCATTATATTCTCCATTAATGCCTCATGGAGGATTGGTATTCAGAAACCACCATTTCAGTCATGAATTTGTGTAGCTTTTTTAATTACTCTTTTTACTTTCTTATTAGCCTTCCTACTTGTTTTTTTACTCAGAAAATGTGCTTCCTTCATGCATTTCCAATTTACAATAAATCTACTGTTTTTGTAGGACAGAGCTTTATTTATCAGTGGAAAGTTCTCCTCCTCCTGGTGTGTTGTATAAGCTTAACATTGCATTTGACACAAATGGGCAGTGATTTGAAAACTGCATGGTTGGGATTCTAATGTTACCTTTGTAGAACTAGAGGTTTTGCATCATTCTGAATGGTTAATATATTTTATAATTTGTGATAGCCCAAAAAGGCATAGTAGCAGAAGTCACCCTGATGAGTTTTTTATTTTTAGCTATCATCTTTGTGTAGTGCAGTCCAGCGTGCTCCCCTACATTATGAAATGTTTTGCCTTTCCTTTTCCTTTACTGTCCTTTCTCCAACACAGAAAAGGAGTATCTTGAATTACTGCTGTCACTGTATCATTGTAGTATCAGTATTTTTTTTTTGTTATGATTCTCTTTGAATTGTACAAGTTAGTTCCTACATACATACATCGCTGGTCCTATTCTTATTTCATCTTGAAATAATCACCAAATTAATGTATTCATTAATGACTCAAAGCACCTTTATTGCGGATGCGCCTTCCTCTCTCCTTCAGACAGCTGTAGTTGTCATGTTCCTATCCTTCATGCCTCTTTATCTTACAGTAACTGAGAGATTGAGCTTTTTGTCTTATGCTGCATAATGTATCAGATGCTGTGAAATAAGATAAATTTAAAAGGATGTTAAAAAAGGGTGCCCAGAGAAAAGCAGTTGGGTACAGAAAGGATTACTAAAATTATGCTTTCCGTTTTGCATTCATAAATGCATGCGTGTCCATCTGTGTATATTGCTGTAATGATCAGATTAAAGTCACAGAAAAGCACTTTCGATTTCAGAAGATGTACTGTCTCCACGTTATCCTTTAAAAGCAGATCCACATTAAAAGGAGGGACTTGTGTTGATTAATAATAGTTTGCAAGTTATGTGATTTATTTCTGGAAGTACCAAAGTATTTCAACAGAAGTTATGTAGCAATTTAAGTCACCAAACTCTGATAGGTGAAGTCACACTATCTTTGCATTAAAGCTTTAAATGCTAACAGCAAGTTTCAACCTATTTTATTTGAAACTGTAAAAAGAATACTAATAAAGTTTTTATTGAATATTTCTTTACTGGGGAAAGTCCTGCGTAAGCAGCGGTGGTGCATCGGTTAGCATTGTCGCCTCACAGCAAGAGGTTTTCCCGTTCGATTCTCGGTTGGAGCACCTTCAGTGTGGAGTCTACATGTCCTCCCTGCGGTTGAGTGATGCTAAAGACATGCAGGTAGGTGCGAGTGTGAATGGGCATACCTTCTTTGAAGGTTGGGCGTTGGGCTGGCAACTCGTCACTGTAAAAATCCACTGCAAATCATGAGCAGACCGGAGTTCTGCTGTGGCGACCCCTAACCGGGAAAAGCCAAAAGAGATTTTTTTTTACTGGGGAAAGTCCAACTTGGACTGAAGCCAATTTTCAGCGGAAGCCTGAGGAGAAATGCTCCAGACGCATGTCTCTGAATTGTGGGAGAAAACCAGAGCACCTGGAGGAAACCCACACGAACTCAGGGAGGACATGCAGACTCTACACAGAAGGCACCCCAGCCAAGATTCAAACTGGAGAAATTCTTGCTGTGAGGCGACAACGCTACCGCTGCACCACTGCGCCATCCTAAAGTTAGTGCTGACTAAATCATAACAGTAATTAGTAATAATAATATAATTTACTTAATATATGTGCAGCATGAAAGTATTGCATTTCCTTTTAATGCTTATAGTGACACAAGTGTACCAATTATTGAATTAATTTGTAGATATTTATAGCCTTGTGCATCACTCTGCAGGAAGGGTATGTTTCTGTCAAAACATGAGTACCTCTCCAGTTAATAGTCTGTGATGCTGTCTGAGATGTCCTGTTGAGCGTACTCACACATTGATATTCTCTGCATGTTTTCTTTCAACACAGTGTTTGTATATTAGCTGTATATTTTCTTTGCTTTCAGGCTGTGGCTAAAATGGATCCATTGGGTTCAGTCCACTACCCTGATAGACAAACACATCGATAATCAAAAATAAATAGTCTAAAAACCCTGACATTTTAATAGGCTGCAGTTAACTAATATACATTGAAAAGTGAAAAAAAATGAATGCTGGTAAGATTAGCATTGACTAAACTCAAACATGCTGCATATAATACAAGTTCTGTTGTCATTTTGTAGAGGAGCTCTTTTTCTTAGTTTCCAAATAAGAGGGGTTACTAATGTGATAGTTTTACACTTTCCAGTTTTATTTGTAGATAAGACTGGATGTCCTTCAAGGATGCATCTGCAGTCATAACATATGGGTTGTCCTGCCTCAGGCAGCCCTTCGGTCGGCCGGATTCCAAAGTCTGGGTCTGGCCTCGGCTGATGTCGCACTTCACCCGACGTCATAGCTCCTGGGTTATAAAGGCATCAGCCGACGCCATTTTCCCCAGTCTTTCTTGCCGCGCGGTGCGCGAAGCAGAAGCTGTTCGCAAGTGCCAGTCGGTCAGATCCAGAGATTTCAGCTACCGAAGACTTCTAAAAAAGCTAAGTACCCCGTTGGGGACTCTTTCTTGCCTCAGCCGATGTCAGACAAAGTAAATAATTGTTTAACTTGTGGGAAACAAATACCTCATAAGGATTCCCACTCTTACTGCCTTCCTTGCTTAGGCCCAGACCACGACGTATCAGCTTGTTTAGCCTGTGCTTCCTTCAACCGACGGACACTTAGACGTCGGTCGGAGTTTGCAGAAGAGTTTTTTGGTTCCGCTTTTGCATATAAAATGCCGTCGGAAACTCCGACTACACATTTAGCCAAAAAACGCAAGGAAAAGGACCGACACTCGTGGCCCGCGGTTTCGGCTCAAACCACGGTTAGGCCTACCGCGAGTGTCTCGGTTTCGGCTGAAACCGAGTCCTCGGTTCTTCCTTCTGCCGAAAGCATTCCTCCGACAACTGAGGCCACAGAGGCCCCGGCTGAGTCGGCTACAGAAATTCCTACTGAAGAAGCAGGTGCACAAGATTTGTCCGACACCATTCCGTTGGACATCTCTACTCCTGCACGTGGGGCAGCTAGACCCCCTGCTTCGATGTCTATTAAGGCCTTCTCCAGGGCTAAAGCAGCTAAACTTTCCAAGGCCTTACCAACAAAAGCTTCCTCTCACAGACCTTCCTCAAGTTCTCAGATTCTCAGCCTTGCTGAGGACCTTATATCTCTGATTAGGGGATCCCAACCTCACCCAGACAGGGCCTCACAACCTCCTCCTGAAAAAAGGCCTAGGACTTGAACCCCCTGAACCTCTCTCCTCTGATTATTCCTTGGATGGATCAGATTTATCAGACCATCAGGAAGGACCATACTCACCTTATGAGGATTCGGATGCAGAAGACTCAATTCCTTCTGCCTCCCCTCCCCCAGAAGAATTTTCCTTTGGGGAGACTCTACACTCAATGAGGGAACACTTTCAATGGCAGGGTCAGGATTTTTCTGATTCTAGGAAAAGGCTAAGGACTTTTTTACACTTGCCACAGCATAGGCCTTTAGCCATACCGCCTGTACTATCAGTTGTTGATGATGCATACAATGATGCCAGTTCAGCCCCTGATTCTCTTCCCCGGCCCCTGCCAAACCTGACAGATATTACAGGGTCCCGGATTCTCACTTCCACTTGTATAAGGCCCATGCTGCAGACCCAGAAACTATTTCTCAGGGCCCAAAGGGTGTTGCAGCTGCCACTGCCAAAAACCCCCTACCCTCTGAAAGAGAGTCAAGAGCATTAGAGAGATGGGGTAAAAAGGTTTATACATCTGCTACTCTTTCTGCCAGGGCTTTAAACTGTCAATTTCACATGATACAGTACCAGGAATTTTTGTTAGATCAACTGAATAAAAAGCTTTCCTCTCCTGAACCTTTAGACCGTAAGTCCCTTCAGGATTTGGTACACAACTCTCAGCAGGTCAGTAATCATTTCTTAAAATGTGGCTATGATGCACTGGAGGCTTCATTTAGATCAGCTATGACTGGAGCAGTGATTCAAAGGCATGCCTGGCTAAAAGAGCAATCCTTGCCAGACCATGTCAAGTCTAAACTCCTAGATGCCCCTATGAAGAAACAAAGTTTATTTGGCTCCCCTGCACAGGAGGTTCTAAAGAAAGTGGAAGAAAAAGCAAAATCTGTGCAAACAGTCAAGGATTTTCTGCAGGTCCAACCTCCGAGGTTCAGCAGAAACTGGCCTTCAAAGAATTGGTCCTTTCCAGACACCTCCAGAGCACAGAGAGGCAGAAATAGATGCCCAAGAGGCAGAGGTCAATCAAGGGGTGCCTACAGGGGTCGTCAGTGGCAACCTGCCAACCAGAGGAGTACCGCCACAGCTGCGACTACAACCACTTCCACAGGACAGACACAATGACTTGGCTTTGATCCCGCCTACCAGGGAACAACTGGAAGCACCCTTGGGCGGAAAGTTAGCTTTATTTTCAAAAAACTGGCATTGCATTACAGGAGACAAATGGACATTACAAACAATAGACAAAGGCTACAGGTTTCACTTCCACACTTTACCAAAAAAGAAAGGAATGCCAAACCTTCCAGCAAGCCAGAAGTCAGAGGCTCTAAAACAAATCATCAACTTACTAAGGATGAGAGCAATAGAAAGGGTACCATCTATGGAACAAGGCCAAGGATTTT
Organism: Protopterus annectens; assembly: GCF_019279795.1. NCBI lineage: Eukaryota > Metazoa > Chordata > Ceratodontiformes > Protopteridae > Protopterus > Protopterus annectens. Next base: position 695,981,573 of record NC_056727.1, read on the forward strand.
AGTCCAGACTATTCCTTGTACCAAGAAAAGAAACTCAATGGAGGCCTATTCTCGACTTGTCCGCACTGAACACATATCTCATTGTACCAAAATTCAAGATGCTGACCCTACAGCAACTTCTTCCCTTGTTGGGCAAGGAGTCTTGGCTGGTGACTCTAGATCTCAAGGAGGCATACCTGCACGTCCCTATACGACCAGATTGCAGAAGACACCTCAGATTTCTTGCAGGATCAGAGCATTATCAACTCTCAGCATTGCCCTTTGGCTTATCTACTGCGCCCAGAGTATTCACGAAATGCCTGGCATCAGTAATTGCACATTGCAGGCTTCAGGGAATTCAGATCTACCCATACCTGGACGACTGCCTAATACAAGCGGACAACAAGACAAAAATAATAAAGGATTTGGCCTATGTCATACAACTGTTACAAGCCCTGGGATACACAGTCAATATACAGAAGTCAAGACTAGTGCCATCCCAAAGGATAACATTTTTGGGTACAGAACTGGACACAATAACTCAGATGGCTTTTCTCACAGAAGAAAAACAAAAGCAACTTCCACTCTACTTCATGGCATTGACAAGACAAACTCAGCTTACTGCAAGGAAAGTCCTGCAGGCCCTGGGTTACATGGCATCTTGCATAATCTTGATCCCACATGCCAGGCTGCATATGAGAAAATTACAATGGTACCTAAGAAATGTATGGTCTCAACACAGACACAGTCTAGAAACCATGATACCAACCATTCCATGCCTGAAAAAAGAATTCCTGTGGTGGGCTCAGGCCTGCCAGACCAACAGTGGGTTGCCTTTCCACAAACCACAACCAAGGCAGACCATCACCACGGATGCCTCAGACCTAGGCTGGGGGCACACATGGAAGACAAGTGTATCCAAGGCCTATGGTCTCAAGACCAGCTGAATCTACACATAAATCTAAAGGAGATGCTGGCAGTGAAGCATGCAATCGAGGCATTCAAATCATTCCTCCAGCAAGGACACCTGCTGATAAGGACAAACAATACCACAGTCATGTGGTACATCAACAAACAGGGAGGCACGCATTCCTACCCTCTATGCCAGATGGCAATGGACCTGTGGAACCTAGGCCTGAATCTCAACATTCAACTGCAGGCCAGATTCGTACCAGGAAAAGAGAATTCACTAGCAGACAGCTTAAGCAGAACTACCACGGATGCTCACGAATGGATGCTGCATCCAGACATCTTCAAAAACATAACAAGGAAATGAGGAATGCCAGAGATAGACCTGTTCGCCTCCCCACTCAACCACCAACTGAAGAAATTCTGCTCAAGAGAATACCACCCACAAGCCTGGAGAGTGAACTCCCTTTCTTTCAGCTGGAAGGCCCTGACAGTTTATGCCTTTCCACCTCTCCCACTGATGTACAAAGTTCTACTGAAGATCAGGGAGGAACAGCCAAAGGTGATTCTGATAGCTCCAGACTGGCCAAGGCAGCATTGGTACCCGCTACTGAGAAGCATGTCTCGGACAAACTCATGGCCCCTACCTCTATGGCCTTTACTTCTAACGCAGAACAACTACAAGACCCTGCATCCAAACTTGAAAACGCTGCAACTAACTGCCTGGAAAATTGCATAAAACAAAACCAATCTGTTTTATCTCAGAGGGTCAAGGACATTATCCTGGAGGCTCGCAGACCCTCCACAAGAAAAACATACTCAGCCAAATGGAAGAGATTCCTCGTTTGGAGTGCATCAAAGGGAACAAAAGTCACACTGGCAAACCTAGCACACATCCTAGAATACTTAGCAGAACTGTTCCACAATGGCCTGTCCTATTCCTCCATTAAGATTCATGCTTCAGCAATTTCAGCAGAGTACAACATGGATCCTCCTATCTTCTCTCACCCTCTCCTCAGACAATTTTTAAGAGGGATCAAAAATGTAAAACCTCCAAGGAAACCACCTCTGCCTGCATGGGATCTCAATTTTGTGCTGGAAAAATTAGCACTCCCCCCTTTTGAACCAGCAGCATCAGCAGACTTACAGTTCTTATCTTGGAAAACTGCTTTCCTTCTAGCAATCACTTCAGCAAGAAGGGTATCCGAGTTACAGGCATTAATGGCAGTGCAGCCTTTCCTTATCTTTCACCAGGATAGAGTGTCTCTGAGAACCAATTCTACTTTCATGCCAAAGGTGGTATCCAGGGTATCCTTGAACCAAGCTATTCATTTACCTACGTTCTTCCCTAACCCACAGAACAGGGGGGAAAAACTATTGCACACCTTGGATGTACACAGACAACTGCGCTACTATCTGGACAGAACTAAAACCAGCAGAAAAACTGACCAGCTTCTGGTAGCATATGCAACAGGAGTGCAAGGAAAAGCAATTTCCAAACGGACAATTTCAAAATGGATAGGAAATTGCATTCGATTCTGCTACTCTTTTCATGGAAAGACAACTCCTGAAAATATCAGGCCTCACTCCACAAGAGCCACAGCCACCACTACAGCTTTCCTACGAGGAGTGGCTACCAAAGCCATTTTAGAAGCTGCTACTTGGAGCTCCGTGCATACATTTGCCAAGCATTACAATCTTCCTTTATACTCCAGATCCCGAGCAGGCTTTGCAACTGCAGTTTTACAGGGGATCTTAATTACACCATCTTTATCTTAGTGCCTCCTCCCCCAGTTTGGCTATGGTATTCTACCCATATGTTATGACTGCAGATGCATCCTTGAGGGACATAGTACAGTTTTGTACCTACCATAAATGTAGATGTCCGATAGGTATGCATCTGCAGTCAGGATTACCCACCCTCCTTCCCCTCTGTGGTATTCCTAGGGTACTTACCCCTCTTTTAGCTAGCTGGGGGAATCTATTATGGTGTATTTGTTTGTATGTATATATGTATATATATATTTTGCTTTCTACTGTTTGGAATTTTCTACATTTATCCAAATTTAGCCTTCCTAGAGAGCACCTGGCATCTGGGGCAAGAAACACTGAGGAAAATGGCGTCGGCTGATGCCTTTATACCCCAGGAGCTATGACGTCGGGTGAAGTGCGACATCAGCCGAGGCCAGACCCAGACTGTGGAATCCGGCCGACCGAAGGGCTGCCTGAGGCAGGACAACCCATATGTTATGACTGCAAATGCATACCTATCGGACATCTACATTTATGGTAGGTACAAAACTGTACTTTACTCCTGATAGTCTGTGTTAAAGAACTGCTGTAATTTGAATAAACAGCTAACATAATTATATTTAACAAAACATAGGATGGAGGATGAAATTTATTATTGGTTTGTAAACAGACGACAGCTGGCACGATTATTTTGTTAACAGCATGTGAAGTTGTCTTTTCATAATGGTGCTTTTTCTTTTGTGGTTCCCTTTGTCATTTCTCACTTTTATGTGCTGAGTCAGAATTTTCCCTTTATTTGATTTTTTTTATGAAACAAGTTTTGTTACTGTGTGGTTCATGACAAAACCACTTCAAATCTGTTTCATAATGATGTCTTTCAAATTTTATTTTGCAGTGTAGATCATCAAACTTAATTTATACATATTTTCAGAATACAAAGCTGAACCACTGTGGGGAAAAGACAGAATAGATCATAGATAGTATATATCTTCAAAAAAAAAAGAACCAGTTAACTTCATCTCATCTACCATACTCTTTCTGCTTTTTTATCCATTTCAGTATCCTGACTGCTAACAGATGTTTCACCATGGTATTGTTTCATTCTACCAGATGTTGATGTGCCTGTCCTGTATATGCATGAAGCATATCTCTCTATTAAATGTTGCACGCTCCCCTTTCCACACATGCTGGATTCAAACCGGTGTTATTTTCATCAGTGGAAAATGAAGAATGGTGAAATCTGCAGGTAAGCGTCTGACTTGATAAGTATGCCAATCTCACGCCTAGTTCAGGTATCTGCCTAGTGTTTTGGTGATGACCTTGGTAATCATTGCTTGCTAGGCTGTCCAAGAATTCAGACCTAATGTTTACAAGCAGTAGTATTTCTGGGAGAAGTATCCCTGACAGAAGAGGAAGTAGGTAAGAAAGAGATGTGCTAAAAGTGTATGTAACAGTTATATATTGTTCCATAGGTTCATGGGATGATACTAGGCTATTGGCCTGGAGACCCTTATAAGCCTAGCCAAGAATTTTGTCCATGTTCCCACAAAGTCAGCACCTGTTTCCCCTGTCCAGCAGGGGCACAAGTGGGATCACAGGGGTGTATTTTCTGTTTCCCATCCAGTCGTCCAGGTTCCTCTTAAAGAGGGCTAGAGAGGTACTCTGGTTGACATGGAGAGGGAGGCTATTCCACAGATGGGGGAGTCTTTGGGCACAAATCTATCCCACCAACAAGTTCTATTAATGTCACAGACCAGGTTTAGGCCTTGGGTGCAGGTTGCGTGAGTGTTGTTTGACTTATGGATATGCAGCAATTCCATCAAGGCTGGGTCTGAGATGGTCTTGTATGCCAGACACAGGTCACCTCTGAGCAGTCTGCATGAGACTGAGTAGAGGGACAGGGCTTTTAGCCTATCTGTATAGGATAGGTGTTTGAGACCCTGGATTTTCCTGGTCAGGAACCTCTGTGGTCTCTCCAGCTGCTGCATGTACCTGGCAAGGTACATGCCAAAGTGGGCATTGTACTCGATAATGGGTCTGATAACCGAGGAGTACAGGGATGTTATGACCTCCTTTTTCCTGGATGAAATCTTTACTTATGAAGTGGGCCATGTAGAATGCCTTCCTTTTAATGGAGGCAATGTGGTCAAAAGTTAGGTTGCTATCATCCTGGATGCCCAAGTCCCTCACGGCTGATTGCATGCTTAGTACATTGTTATTAATGTGATAATTGGTGGGGATGCCATTATCCCCAAAGGAAGTAATGATGCATTTCTTGGCATTCACTTTTTGACCATGCTTCTGGCACCAGTCATTAGTTTGGGTATGGCCCTCTTGGAGGATGTTGACATCACTGGGGAATTTAAGACAGCACCCAGCTTGTAATCATCTGCAAACTTTGGTCAGCCACAGACCACTGGTTTTGGCTTGCACCTCAGAAAAGTATATCACAAACAGTATAATAAGTGAGGATGCCATTTTCCCCAAAGGAAATAATGATGCATTTCTTGGCATTCAGTTTGAGACCATGCTTCTGGCACCAGTCATTAGTTTGGGTAAGGCCCTCTTGGAAGATGTTCATATCACTAGTGGAATTTAAGAGAGCGCCCAGCTTGCAATCATCTGCAAACTTGGTCAGCCACAGAACACTGGTTTTGGCTTGCACCTCAGAAAAGTACATCACAAACAGTAGAACAGTTTTTTTTTTGTTGCTGTCATGTTTTGTTAATGATTTTTCATCAGTAAAGGAGACTTCCCTGGCATACTTTAACTCCCTGTATAATTATCTTTAGCTATTCCTAGTGTAGTTTTTCATAAATTCCTTCTGTTTTTGCAAATGTCAGATATGCTTTAGGCACAGCTAAAAGCATGACTGTGAATATTTAAAAAGCAGCCATGTCTGTAGCAAACCTGGGTTCTGTTAAAATAGAGTAAAACATGTTCATTGTAAGGTTAAGAAACAAATATTGCAAATCAGTCTCCAGAAATGCTTAACAGTCCGTATCACTGTTTTAATTTAGATAGGAAAGATATTGTTTCAGTATTTACATCCATTGTTTTGGCTCCTGTCCATAATCTGTAGTTACTGAGGTCATTTTTCCCATTTGTCCTCTTCTGAGGTCTGCTGCCATACTGCGAGACGGGGACTTTTTAACGCCATGTTGTACTTACTCCTCAGTCTTTCCAGGGTCTGACATGCATTGGATCCAGTGGTAATCCAGCTGTCACTTTCATTTAAACCTCTCTTGTACCGCCGGTAGGAACCTGTATCGTGTTCTTTGTGCAGTACTCATCACTGTTTTCTAGTCTGCATCAAGGAGGCTGGTGCTGTGGGACTGAAAATCCATCAGAGAATCAGCGTTAACCACTGCCACTGAGTTCCTACTTTCCCAAGCAACCCTGTGACATGCAGGCTGCTGCATGAGCCTAGGTCACAAATGTCATGGCTGGTTGTCTCTGCATGTCAAGCTGACCCTGGGTTTGCATTATATAAGCACGAGTTTAAGGACATCCACATTTGGAACAATTGAATTAGAAGACAAAAAGGGCAGTACAAAGATTTTATAGGAATGCTTTTTTCAGCAAGGCAGTGCTCAGTAAAATGATACCAAAACCATACCTGATGTTATGTAAAAACATGTAGACCTCCACAAAGTAATAAACCAGGTAGGCCTTGATGCAGTTTAGGAGGTAATGATGTCTTGGCTGTTTGACTGAGATCAGAGGTATTGAATAGCTCCACTGCAAAACATCAGCCCCCCCCCCCCCCCCCCCCACACACACACAGAAAGACTCATTGATCCTGAAGGATTGAAAACCACATCTACCGGCCACTACATTACAGTACAGAAACAACTTTTTTTCTTGTTTTTTTTTGCAGTGGGACAAGCCTCTGAGGGAGTCTTTGCTTACAAATATCTCTTTTACTTTTACATAGTAATACTGTATCTTTCCACAGTTGAACAACTCTGTAGAAAAGAGAAGTATCCCACAAGGTGTTTGGTGCATAAGCTAGCAGTGATTATTGAATGCAGGCTCCAGTGACGCTCCATCACCTGGTATCTGTTAAGTGATTTCATCTCCTGCACTGGCTGTACTTTTTCCCTTCTGCTTGTCTGTTCATCCTACCATCTACCAGTCTTGGTCGTTTTGATCTCACTCCCACATTTTCTGCTTTGCCTGCTTTTCATTCATTGGCCTCCCCCTCCATACAAGCATAATTAGAACTTTAGCTTTCTCTACTTCTGCCCACCTTTTCAGCAGTAGGGCCAACAATTTGGCAAGCAATCTTCTCGCACCTTAATCCTGTCTACTGTGGGATCAGAGGCTAAGGCCCATTTAACTGAAAAAACAGCATCTAAGCCAGTAACCTCACTATCCAAGAGGTTTGGTGTCTTGGATGTAGAGGGTCTCGCCTGAAAGATTGAGTCTCCTCCCATGTGAGGTTACTACCTTCAGAGAGCTGCTGAGGATGATGTAGGAATAAAAAGAGTGGCAAGCTGCTGACATGCCTTCTTAGAGCAGTCTTCCGGAGGCTTGCAGAGCATCTGACCAGAGTCACTGCCGGGTCCTTTTAATGATGTAGTGATGTTCTCTTAAACATTGTATCTCTGGTCTGTAGAAAAGCTGATAGCATAATTCAGTCACATTAAAACTTCCTTCTTTTTGCAGAATACCCAAAGCCAGATATAACCACTTGGCTGCAGCTTTGAAACTGAGCCTCGGGTCTCTAGACCACAGAGGTCCACTCCTCTGACAGGAAGTGCTGTACTTTTGAACTGCTTTGGGAAGTCTTTTGACTTCACCCACCTGGTCATGATTGCCCTGAAATACGTAATGCACATAGCCTGTTTTCAGGGGGATATCTTTAATAAAAACACTGAACTGTTAAACAAGCTGCCAGATACCTACTATACTAGAAGAGCATCAAAGAGTGGGGTCATTATACTGCCGTCATGCCTGATTGTATCTTATGCTCTTCAATGTAACAATAAAGACATCCTTTGTGGATGCCCATCTTCAAAGGCTTTTGTTGTTTCAGTCCAAGAGTGACACCCAACTATAGAAAGTGAAGAAGAAGAAGAAAGTGTCTTTTCAGAAGAGCTGCTACCCATGGTAGTACAAACTGAGGTATTGCGTTCTTCTGCAAAAATGTGGAAATGTATATGCAGTCATCCACATACTTAGATCCACACTAGTGACATTATAAGTCAGATGTGGAAGTGACAATAGTAAAGTAAATCCAAACCAGCCGAGGATAATGGTTCACCTCATCCAGACTCTCATTTCAGCTGTCAGTAGGGTTTAACTAGCCAGAAGGGCAATGAACGGTTCAAGATGATACGGAGGGGCTTGATGGTCAAGGACAAGGATAGAAGAAAATAATAACAGAGACACATTCCGTACTTTGTTGATCAAACAAGTGCCATGCAGCACATTTTAATACACAGGTGAGGTCAGAGCTGTTGTTTAATGTGGAACAGTGAAAGAGAATGGAGAGTAATTTCATAAGCTGTGGGGGGACTTTCTGGTAGGGAGAAATACTGTCAATAAAAAGCAGCCTTGGGAAGAATGTGATGAAGAGGGTGGTCTCATAAACTTAAAGTTTACCTCAAAATAGGGCAAAGAGGTAAGCTTATAATGGTCACAGTGAACTGCAAGTGACCTTGTGATTGTGTGATAGCCTGGCTGTGTGGTCATATAATTTGCTATTAAGGGCTACATTTGCAGCTAAGCTGCATCTTGGTGTTAGGTTGCCAAAATGGACATTCTTGTGGTATCCCCCGGTTCTGTTCTCTTATACTGTGGATATACTGCAAGTCTTTGTGTGACAGCAGCTGTCTGTCTTACCGACTAAACTGCTTCCTTTTTGAGTGTATTATACTTCAAAAGAATAATATTTAATGGCTTATCTTGGTGGATATTTCGAAGGACTGTCTAGGATAACAGTGTGAGTGGCACAACAGATAGCACACTCGCCTTTGGTGCAGAAAGCTATGGGTTCTATTACCAAACTTATTGATTGCTGACAGTGCAGTGCAGTATATTAGAGGTGCTGTATTCCTGAGTGGGTTGTCCTTTAAAAGAGATGTTAAACCAGTGCTCCATCTGCTTGAGTTGGTGGTAGCTCAAGTGGATGTAAAAGAACCCACAGCACCTATCAAAAAGAGTAGGGGAAGGTCCCACTTGTATCAAGATTATATCACTCCAGATGGGACTTGAATCCACAATCCCTGGCTTAGGAATTCCCTGATGCCCTACCCAAATTTCCCTTAGTAGTGTAAGTACCACCTTGGGTTCCTCTGAAAAGAGGCTAATATCCTAGTGGCACTAACTCTGTTAACAAAGGATAAATAAAATATAAAAATAAAAAACTGGCTGTATATGATGGTAACTGTTACTGTGATGCCCCAACCTTGGGGAATAAAATGGGAAAAAGAGGGTTATGGGTGGATGTATTTAGGATAACAACAGTGCAGTAAGGATTCGGCCTAGAATTCAGAAATTACATCAAATAATGCATTGTAATAGTGCTTTGATATTTTGGTGAGTCTTTACTTACTATGGAAAGGCCCTGTAAAATTTTCCTTTTATCCTCTGATGTATTATCTGAAAATAAAAATTTAAAAATGATTCATACACACCAAAATTTCACTTACATAAGTATATATGTACTTTGCTTTAACAGATTTTTGCTGCATATTCCTGTAATTTTACATCATTCACTTTAACTTGCAGTTGTGAGGTACTTAGTTGGGTGACAAACTGCATTTTTAGTTCCTTTACGTCCTCATTTGCTCTGAGTCATACAACTTGCCTAAAACTTGTTTTTGGACCCACCTTCCATCCTATACTTTTCTTATTTCGGTTACAATCAAGTCTGATATTTGATCAGCCAATTGCTATAGCTCAAAGAGTTAGGGAACAGAGGTGCACTGCACTTGTGCTCAAGCCTTGCACAGCAAATGGCACTGCTTAGCAGCACAGAGAGACATTTAATATCCAAAGCAGACATGCACCATTTGTATTCAGCCAGCTGTGCTTCATCGTGTGTAAATGAGCCATTCAGTAGCTATGCAAGTGGACCTAACTATGTGCTGAACTTGTGCGAGTAGAGCAGATGTACTTTGAAATACATGCACAGAATCACATGACACAGTCCATCGATTGGTCACAAGCTACTTCACATGATCTTGTAGGAATAGAACGTGAACTCTGACACACATATCCAGTGTAAGGTACTGCTTGTAGGAGTTTGTCTGCGCATGTTATCTCCATATTTGGCAGGACAGCACCAAGTGCTGCACAAAGCCAAGTAGCCCGTTGTACTTATAACTGCACTCGTGTGCATAACAAGGAGGGAAAAGTGTGTACAAAAAAAGCAGAAAGAAACGGGAATAGCAAGCAGAGGGTCACACAAAGCAACAGCAAATAGGTGTGTTTAGGATGGGGTGAGGAGGACTTTTTTGTGGGGATAGTGCCCAGTTTCTTCTTTAATGGAGAGAAAGGAAGAAGCTAAAAGGGTGAAAGGGAAAACAGGAATGCAAAGATGCAAAAATTTGAACAGCCATCACAAAGCACTTTCTGCCAGAGCTCTCTCTGCATCTGTGACCTTTCTATGTAATATTTCTATGGGAGATATTTGTACAGGTGTCAAACGATCTTCCTTGAATACCTTTATGGAACACTGTAAACTGAATTTTACCTCTACCCGGAGGTCTTCCTTTAGGGCTACAGTTATTAAGTAGACGCTGTTGTGGGACAGACACTCTGTGTAATAAAGCTAGTGACACTGTCCTTTCTGTCCCTTTTGTCAGACCCCTGTGGATATTAGTGCAGGGTAATTTATTTATTTATTCATTTTATTTTATTTTACATTTGTTGACCAGGATAGTCCAACTGGATACATGCCCATTTTCAGCGGAAGCCCAGGGAGAAAAGCTCCAAAGGAAGTAACACAAGCAAATTTGACATAATACAAATAAAACAGAATTTCCAGACTCTGTTGAGGGGGGTCTAAGTTATACAATCTAACATACTTCTAGTCTGGCTTACTAATTACAACACAATCGAGTTAAATTTACAAAATAATACTGGCGCAGGCTTGGAGAAAGGACATAAGCCATTGAGTCTTGAAGTATTGCTTGAGAGTTTTTTTAAACTGAGAAAGGGTAGTGTCCAGTGTAATGTCAGCAGGTAGCGAGCTCCAAGTTTTGCCAACAGAGTTGGCAAACATGGAGTCCCCGGCTGAATTGTTGGATTTGATGGTTTGTACTACCAGTCTATTAGATGAGCGAAGTGGTCTGAGGTTGGAGTGGGGATAGATGACGTTTTTCAAAGCAGGTGTATTTTCAGGTTGAGTAAGTACTTTGTGAGCCACAATAAGTTGGTTATACTGAATCTGCCTGGATAGCTCTAGCCATCCGAGATTTTTTAGATTTATGCAGTGATGTGTTCTATAGGGCATGCCAGTGGCAAATCTAGTTATGTTATTATAGCAGTTAGAGAGTCTGTTAAGTTCAGTTATATTTAAGTTGGCAAGTAAAGGGGAAGCATAGAAGAGGGTAGAGAGCAGATAGGAGCGGGCAATGGCTGTCCTAGCAGGTGGGGTTAGGAATGGCTTTATCCTTTATAGTGAGCCCAGTTTTTTATTAATGGATTTGATCGTTTTGTTAACGTGAACATCAAATTTGAGATTGTTGTCTACAATAACCCCAAGGAGTTTTGTGTGAGCATCTGGAGAGATTATGGTACCATTGTTAGACTTAGCAGAGAAAGATAACATAAGTTCTGAATACTTATCATGGTGCTGAATTTGAATAAAGCTCCAGCTTCAGAGAAGCACCTCTCCATTCTTCTCTCACCTCTTTCTCTTCATTTATCTTTTGCTTACTAGCATTTGCTGTTACAGGAGTGCTTTATGCTTGGGGATTGGCAGTCTGGGAATTTTTTGCATGCCAGGTGGTTCTGGTGACTGAGATATTAATCCTGTCTGTTGCTGCAGTTGGAGCTGTAAATACAGAGGCAGTGGTACGGTGTGTCACAATTTTGTGTGTGTAGCTTTTTATCATAACCAGAGTAATAAACTTTACCCCTGAACATACCTCTCAACTGTACAGATTTTTGCAGAATGTCCAGATTTTGGCCTCATATTTTTGGTCCGTTCTTCATAAAATTGTGGTTTTCTGGCAAAATAGTGGTAAACCATTAAAGACTGAAGTTCAAAAAAGGTTACAGGCATTTGAGTTTCAGACTTCATATCCTTTAGAAAAAATCATTCTAATGCAAAACCTATCATTCTATCAACTTTCTGAGTTTGTAAGAGCAGTATTTAAAAATTGTCCCTGTTTTTGGGCCTTTGTCCCACTTGGCTTTGTTCAGATTTCTTGCTCTAAGAGGTTGAGAGGTATGCCCCTCAATCTTTCTTCAGCATCACTTATAAAGATAGTGAAAAGGACTTATTCTGATACTGACACTGATATCCCAGATGTTACCACTCTTTAAACCTCTATTCTCTATAACTCTGTTCCCTATTGCATACATAATTGATGTTTTACTGACGCTGTCACCCTAATGCAACGTCTGTGTTCTCTTTGTTCAGCAGGCTGTTTTATGGCATGTAATATGCCTTGGTATGGTCTTAGTAGTAAATAGCAAAAAATACAGTATTTGTAACATGAAATACATTTTATTTTCTGTACTTGAAGAATAGCATGTAAAAGGCATACAGACACACTACAAGTGTCCATTTCAGATAGTTTTTAACATGTAGCTAAGAGCCTTATGGCTTACCAGCTCAACAACTGCTTTCTAATGTAGCATCCTGTTTACCCTGTTAAATAACTGGTTTTAATGTATTATAAATTCTCTCGGTATACAATAACAGTATTATAATAGCTGTAATATGATTACATATTATAAAGTCTTTCAGCTTTTGGCTCATTAGCTCACTGCCTGTAGATGTTTTGAAATTCATTTAGCCTTGATTTAATGATTTTTCTCTGACAGAGGAAAAATAACAGGTTAATAATTTGAGCCGTAGTCGCACAGTTTCTGAAGGGGAAGCAGATCTGCCTATTTGGCAGTTCTTCAGAAACTGTACCTTCCCATGGCGTGTTAAGAAAGTTATTGCTAATCATCCTCTGCCTTTTAATAGTTCTGTGGTAACTGCTTGTAGAGTAGAAAGATAACAGACTGGCAGCTGTTCCTCAACTGCACTACTGTAGAATCTTCATTTAGCAAATAAGTAAATACATCTAGAGAAAGGGAGATAAATACTGAGCATGACTTTCACAGATAATTAATTTTGCTTAGTATAGTTCTGTATGAATAATCCTTGACCATAACTCTCAACTGTCTAGATTTTTGCCTTATATTGTTGGCCTTTTCCTTATAAAATGTGTGGTTTTCTGGAAAATAATGAAGGATTGAAGTCAATATATACTGACAGACATTTGAGTTTCAGATTTTCATATCTTTCAGAAAATGCATGGTAAGGTGGCCAAGGATGAACACAGGATAGCAGCAGATTTCTTCAGCTCCACCAATTTCATTACATTGACAGGAATTAATTACTTAAAAAATTAATTTTTGAAGTAATTTTCTTTCTAAATATGTTTGTTTTATATAGTTCTTGAACTATATCTAAAAAAGAAAGGAAATCTTAATAATATTCCTGTCAGAAATTACTTTGGAAATTTTCCTGTCAGTTTATCAGTCTGAAATGAGTTCCAGTAAGACAAATTCTCAAGACTCCAGCATCAAGAAAGAACTTCAGTCTCTGATAATTATAGTCCAGCAACTTACTGCTAAGATGGATAAAATGGATACTAAAATAGACACTTTCATAGAAAAACTACAAAACAAATAGACTTGTTACATATGGACCTGCAACAACAGAAGATCCAGATGACAGGCATAGAAGAAGCTGTGAATGACATGGAAAATAGAATACAAGAAGAGGAAATCAACATTGAGTTTCTGCTGAAACAAAATACACATTTACAAACAAAGCTGGATGACCTGGAAAATAGATCTAGGCGCAATAACATTAGGATTTTTGGACTGCCAGAAAATATTGAAGGTAACAATATTACTTCTTTTTTAACAACATGGCTCCCTAAAACTTTAGATTTACCAGAAGCATTCTCTTTTGGTATCGAAAGAGCACATAGATCCATAGCTAATACTAACTCTAACAAAAACTATCCTAGATCAGTTATAGTTAGATTTCTATCATCTTTTGATAAAGAGATGGTTCTTAAATCTGCTTGGGCTAAAGCTCCTGTTAAGATTAATGAAACAACTGTGCGTTTTGA
>NC_056727.1:696668030-696738030 GCF_019279795.1 Protopterus annectens
AAACCTACCCTACAGGAAAACCTGCCCCCAAGGGCAACATGAGGTGGCACTGGTCTCCACTGGGGAAATCACATATGGAAGTGCCTCCATGTCTTCCAACCCTATGGGAGAAGCGAATGAGTTATACCCCTTCTCTCCTCCCCCTTTCTGTCTGTATTTTGTAGTACTGAAGTCACTTATCAAAACTCACGTGGGTCACAGTAAAGGCTCTATCTTTATGTGCCATGGAGCCAGGCTAGGGTATTGATGACACATATTTTATTACAACTCCACTCAGCAAACTTGCATCTCAAGTGTAGTACTTCCATTAATTTTATCCATAACCACAGCTGTGTTTGAGAGTGTCATTACTTACAAATATTCCCCTTTGATTCATAGCTGTGGGCTCAGGAAGTCTGAGGAATCCAGCCATACACCGATAAATTGTTCAAAGCTGGGATTGCAACAAATGTAAAGAAAGTTATGCTGATGCTGTTGGTTTCATTGCCTGATGGAATGACCACAAGGTAAGCACAGGTTCATAGGTGCTTACTAGACTAATGATCCATGAGGATCTTCTGAAGTTTAGCCATGCACTCTCAATAAGTTTTTAACACTAGTGTCTTTAGTATAAGTAAACCAGAGCCCCTTGTGTTATGATTATAGGTAATTGTACACAAGCATTTACAATACCCCGATGCATAAGAAGCAAGGGTTTCGATTTAGGGTTGGACTTGTGATTTACTAGCCACTGCATAGAGAAGAAGATTATTCCATAGAAGTTATATTCTTAGTGAGCTATATCTGTACTTTTAGCATATTCTGTTTAAGTTTGCTAAAGTGACTAAGATGTCTTGAGTAGGTGTTTCCTGCCACTGTAGGATATGCTGATGTTTAGTAGATCTGAAAGGACGGAGTTGGTAGCGATTCTGCAGCGAGGCAGAGGTCGCCCCTCAGTAGCCTGTAAGATACCAAAGAGGGACAGGGCTTTGAGAGAATCAATGTAGCTTTTGTGATTTAGGCCCTCGACTGTCTTAAAGAGAAAGCGTTTTTGGTCACTTGAGTTGTATCAGATATTTGGACAGGTACATACCAAAGGGGGCATTATACTCACTGATCAATTTAATGAGTACAGAATGCAGTGAAATTTCATCTCTTTGGGCCTGGATCCCATACCTTTACTAATAAGTTGCACAATGAAAAGGACTTCCTTACAGCTGTGGATATGTGGTGATCAAACAACACCTCATTGCCCAGATGGGTTTCCAGGTCCTTTACTACTGGGTCAGTTTTCAGAGGTGTGGTGTTGATGTGATAGTTGCAGGTAATGTCATTTGATAGATGCAGGTAACATCATGCTTGCCAAAGCCGTGGCTTTGAAACTGTCTGATTGGGAAAGGCCTTCCTGGGGGATCTTGGTATCTTCTGGAGAGTTTATCATGCACCAGGTTTACAGTCATCTGCAAGCTTCATCATCCATAAGCCCTTAACATTAGCATTGACCTCTGAGAAGTAAATGCCTAAGAGGAGTGGGTGAAGGGCTGAACCCTGAGGTACATCACTAGTGACCAGCCTTTTGAAGGTGGAAGATCCACCCACCATAATTTCCAGGGTTCTATTTGTGAGTCACTTTACTTGCCAATGAGTTGCATTGGGATTTACATTTACCTTGATGAGTTTATCAACTATGCCTGAGTGAGGAATGGTGTTGAATGCTTTTGCGAGGTCTATAAATGCATTTGCATTAAAGTGCTTCATATGTGGCAGTTTGCTACAGTTTAAAAAGACGATGTTTAAGAAGTGCCAGATAAGGGGATGGCTCTGGGCACCAGAGAATAGACTTCTGAAGCATGGATAGATAGAAAAGTGATACAGCAGGTGGCAGCACCAAGGACCTACTAATGGACACTTCTGTCCATAGCCCATAATATTCCCTTTTCAACCCACATGGACATATAGTATATAAAAGGAAGGATTGTGAAGTATTTCTCTTGGCTAGGTATTACAAAAATGTGACAGGATGCTGCTGTACATGTGAACAGTGCCACTAGGTGTGGCCTATTTGTACCTCTGCCTCCACAGGCAAGACTTGTATCTTGCTGGTGATGAACTGTATGGCTAAATGTCCTGAGGTATGGCTCTGTCCTCTTAATGCTGTATTAGAAGTGTTCAGCAAGGTAGATTTCCCCATAGAAATACTGATAAGTGCTCCTTGGTGTAGAGAAATAAAGGTCTGGCTGCAACCCAGGCATCCCAGCTTGAACATCTGATGTGCTGGCAGGGAGGGAGGGATGGGCATGCCCATCCTTGGGGGGGGGGGGTTAGTTTCCAGGGTGTTCCTCAAATGTGATCCCTGGTGGAGGATGGAGACATGGAGGTGTGTTGTCCAAAGAGGGGTGGGGAATTGATTATTGGTTGAGATGCTGCTTTGTTTGGGTGATATACCAGTGTATCACCATTGCACACTTGGCCCACAGACATTACTGGCAAATGCTGGAGAGGGGTGGACATGGGGATAACTGGAAAAAAAAAACATGGCAGTGCATAATATGCAGCCCCAGAATGCCCTAAACTCCTTGTTGGACCCAACTCTTTGATATATTTTCTGACTCAATGAATCATAACTGATATAATGACTTATATCAGCATGGGTTTTGCCCTGGTAGATTAACACACATAAATTTAGTGGAGTTCTATAATTAAGTAACTTGGGCTGTTGAGTTTTCATTAACAGTTGCTTTTCTTTACGTGGACTTGTCTAAGGTATTTGATACAATTGCACATAGTTCAATAACTGATACATTAAATAATCTCTTTTTAATCAGTTGGATTATTTTTTGGTTGTTTGGTCATTCTCAATGTATAGCATTCAATGGGTGTCACTCCATCTTTCTCCCTGTATTATCTGGAGTACCACAGGGCTCTGTGCTTGGCTGCTTTCTTATTAATTTAGTACTTTCAACTGTTTCTAAAAAACAATCACTGTTGACAAGCTAAATATCTTGATGATTGTATGTCTGGACTTGAAATTGATAAGGGTGGGTCCTCAGCATCTGTAGCTGAATGTTTGAGACAGTTTACTTCTTGGACAACAATCTTCTTTTCCTTCTTCTTTCGGCTTTTTCACGGTTAGGGGTCGCCACAGTGGATAACTTGTCCGCTCATGATTGGCAGTGAAGTTTTACGGTGTTGAGTTGCCAGCCCAGCAGCCCAATTTTACACAGAAAGCACACACATGCACGCACTCATGCCTAGGGCCAATTTAGTGTGTCCAATCCACCTACAGCATGTCTTTGGGATGTGGGAGGAAACCAGAGCACCCGGTGGAAACCCACGCGACCACAGGGAGGACATGCAGATTCCGCACAGAAGGCACCCCAGCTGAGGATCGAACCGGAGAACCTCTTGCTGTGAGGCGGGAATGCTAACCGCTGCACCACCCTGGCCACCCTCTTCTTAGACAACAATGTAGGACTGAAATTAGGAAATTTAGTAAATCACTGTTCTTTATGGCCTAAGGGCCCCAAAACTGAAATAAACCTAAGAAAATAGGTGACATAGGCCCCAAAACTGAAATAAACCTAAGCGAATAGGTGACGATTAGATGTCAGACTTACTGACCTGCTTATGAAAATATTGAGAGGTATCCCCAAGTATCTGAAGACCATTTGCCTGATGGAGAGATTTAACCTCGCCCAGAAGACCATGTTAAGAACATTTGTTCAAAGGTGAATACTAGCCTAACTGTCCTGAAGGATCCTTTTAAGCCTTGCTAGTAACCTGAGGTCAGAATCAAACTCTGTCCCATGTGTCTGTGAGGTGAACACCTTAACCATTATACCAAACCCTTACCTGCTAATTCAAGTGGAAGTGGAACATGTACCTACTCCATTGCCTCTTTTATGCAGAGAGGTAGCCCAGGAATCTGCATTTTTGGGGGGCCTTTGAGTTGCTGTATTAAGGGAGCCCTTGGATTTAATTTGTGATTTAAGGGAAGATGCCCGTGATTTCTACAATGAATGTATTGTGGAATTTGTCCTAAATTTCAGGACTAAGCTTAGGAAGCCTATGAGGTTGTCACAGTAGCATCAAGCACAAGCAGAATAGCAGCAAAAAGCCAGGACTCTAGCCTCTAAGCAGGCATTCCAGCTACTTAAAAAAACCTTGAATGGAGCCTTGTGCTAGCCAGTCCTGATTGTAGTCAATAATCTGTTGTGCAGGTAGATGTTTCAAACCAAGATCTGAGGGTTGTACTTAACAAAATTTCCTTAAAGGGAGAAGAGCATGCCATAAAGTAATCTCAGTCGTAGACTTCATTCAAGGTAGAAATCTTAAGCAGCCATAGGAAAAAATGTCTGCACATGCTTTGGGCTTTTACAAAAACTAGAGTCCACCTGTATGATAGAAGATGTAACATAATCACAGATCACAGCCCCTTAAAGTGGTTATGCAAGGCTAGTAGTCAGAATGCTAAGCAGTTCAGATGGTGCTTAGGTTTGCCATCATAAATGACACTCCAGCATAGCTGTGGTGTGTGTACTGCCTGTGCAGATGGTCTCACTGTTGACAAAGAGAATGGGGTACTGTACAATAGGGGTTCAGTTCACTCTCATCTCAAGCTTTATGATGGTCTCTCAAGAAACTTGTATGAGTTCTAGGCAAGGCAGATGTGATGTTTATGTATAAATTTGACACTGATTTTATGGTCAGACTGTAACATATCTGTGAGCTGCACATAATAAACCTTGTAGAATCTGTTATTTATGGATGAGGTGTCAGGGTTGTAAAAGGCAAGTTTGTATCGGTGATTGAAAAAAATGTAAATGACTTGTGTTTGTTTTTCTTTTCAATGTACCATGTTGCATGTACCAACTCTTTTACTCGTTTTCTGGAATTCATCAATTCCATCGCCTTGGATCAACTTATCCACACCCCTACCAGGAGCAGCAATATCCTAGACCTGGTCATCACCAACATGGGCAACCGGTGTTCCACACCAGAGATCAAATCCTCATTGGTCAGATCCGACCACAAGCTAATTACCATAGACTTCCACATCCCGCTTCCACTCCCCATTAGGAAAACAACCTTAAAAAATTTCTCCAAAGCCAACTTCACGCTTCTGAAGACAGAAGTGGCAAACTTCATGTCACCCATGCAGATGGACAATAGAGGTACGACTGCTGAATCCTACATCGATGCACTTTATAAGCACTTACACGAGTGCTTGGATCGTGCTATCCCTAACAGAACGAAGATGCTATCCTCCAAAAAAAGGAAGCCAATCTGGTGGTCTTTTGCCGTAAACAAACTCTACAACAGAAGAACGAAACTGTTGCAAAAAAGAGTAAAATCCCATGATTGGAGGAACTCCCTTATCAGCCTCAGTAAGAAGCTGAGATCCCTCATAAAATCCTCCGAAGCTAGTTATGAAAACAACATCGCCACTGATTCTAAAGACAGCCACAAAGCATTCTATAGCTATGTCAAGAATCTTAATGGCAACACTCAGATCTGCTCTGAGTTACAGCACAATGACACTAAATATACAGAACCAACTGATATTTCCAACATCCTGGCAGATCGGTTCAGTGCTAACTTTACCCCCCTCTCACCCCCCTAAAGGGCCCATTTCTGTACTGGAAGAATGCAAAGTTCCTGTAATCATGGCTGCACAGGTAAAAACCTCACTCTCTAAAGCCAAGAACACAGCATCCATGGGACCTGACAACATCACAGGCTGCTTTCTACACAAACTACAGAATGAACTGGCACCCCACCTAAGTACCATGTTCAGTCATAGCCTCACCTCAGGCTTTGTGCCAATTGAATGGTGCACTGCGACAGTTATCCTACTCCACAAAGGGGGAGCCATGACAGACCCCGGGACCTACCGCCCCATTAGCCTAAGGAGCCTGGTCTGCAAGGCCATGAAACGTATCATCATGGAACTCGTAAACAAAGACATTGGAGATCTCCAAACTCTGGACCCCACACAGTTCGGGTTTGTAAAAGGCAGATCATGTCTCCTAAACCTGATAGACTTCTTTGAAGAAGTCACCAAAGCCATAGATGAGGGCAAGGTAGTTCACACAGCCTAGATCTCGCCAAGGCATTCAACACCATCTCCCACTCTGGAATTATAGATAAACTCACTAAACTAGGTATAAATCCCTATGTCACAAGATGGGTTGCCAACTGGCTTGCTGACAGAACCCACACTGTGAAAGTAGCAGACTCCAAATGCGACTTCAGACCAGTGACAGGTGGAGTACCACAGGGTTCAGTCCTGAGTCCTCTCCTGTTTGGTATCTACCTCTGAGAAGTACAGGCTAACACAGAAGGTCTTTGGCTAACTACGTTTGCAGATGACTGCAAACTAGGAGCCATAATCGAAACTCCTAATGATGTGGACATCCTACAAAAGAGCCTCACTGAGACAGATGCCTGGTGTCAAAGCCATGGCCTCAAGCTCAATGCCAAAAAGTGCATTGTCATCCCCTTTGGCAAAAACTCTGTACCCATGAACTACCACATAGGTGGTAGTCTACTTAACACTGAAAGTGTGATAAGAGACCTTGGGACACAGGTGGACAGTAGTCTCTCCTTTGATAATCACATCGCCACAGTGGTCAGGAAATCCTTCTACATGGCACACCTCATCACAAAAGGTTTCTCATCCAGAAAAAAATAGGTCATTGTTCCCCTCTACTCATCACTCATTAGACCCATTATAGAGTACAACACCTCTTTTGGTATGTACCTCACAAGACATCTACAACAAATGGAAAGGCCGCAGAAGTACATCACAAAGAGGATTACTGGCCTCAAACAGATGCCCTACGCAGACCGTCTCAAAAAACTCCAGCTTTACTCCGTCGCATATCGCCTACCCAGAGGCATTCACTGCCTAACATACAAAGCTGTGTCAAACCCAGAGCTGTTGGACATGCTCCACTTAAAGAAATCCCAATCCCTCCGAGCTACACACTCTAGGAACCTAAACCTTGTCACCACAATAAACAGAACATGCTGGAGGGATAGATTCCTGTCCCAGAGACTTCCCATATACTGGAATAGACTACCTATCTATGTCAAACAGAGCTCCTCGTTAGCACTCTTCAAGAAAAATCTTGATGATTGGATGGGTAATGGGAAATTCACCCTGGAGATCACTTCTGTGGCTCTGCTTGACAGGGTCACGGGAAAATCATTTTCTTGGGTGGCGAAAGCCGGGGTACCTTTTTGGCTAGGCTTGTATAGGCCCTAGGGCCAATAGCCTAGTACCTATCTATGAACCTATGTATAAACAATATATATACAGCATGCAATTGTGTTCTAATAAATATAGCAACTATTTATAAAATATGAAATATACATCTGTGTAAAAATGTATCAAATAAAATGTAATTATTTTGTTGTCCTTAGCTGTAGGAAGTAAAGTGAAAGACTTTTGGACAGGATTCAGGTAAAATTATCACCACCAGCGCTATTTGGACAATGCTGTGTTATCCATTAAAATAATGGTGACAATCTTGATATTCAGACATTATAAAACCACAATGATCAACAACCTAGTAGTGGTTCATTATTGTCTCTCTGAATCAAACACTGTCCTGTTAGACCTAACCATGCTAATGTTTCCCCTACCAGCCCTTGCCACCATTGCATTAGCATAGATACCTTCAAAGCACACATAAGTAGTGCACATTCTCACTCAGCCTTTGTCTGTGTTGTCATTTTGAAGATTGTTTATTCAGTCATATAGCTGTTTGCTGTTGTACTAATACTTCTTTCTGTGCTTGATACTTTCTGGAAACTTTCCACACACACACACACACATTCACACACACCTGCAGTCATGCTGATTACAGATATGCATATATGAATGCACGCACCCACACACATGTATGTGGCTTTGCAGTATTTACTCCCCACATTACTACCAGCACTAACCCTTCTACTGAAGTGTATGTAGAGCTGTTTAATGAATTGCTCTGTTGTTACTCAGATGCTGGTGAAATTTCTGGAGGGAAGCACATGGCTAGTTAGCATTAGACATGTCCCAGCACTGCCAAATTTGCATGTGGCTTCATCAGTATATACCAGCACTTTTGTATCACTATAGTGGTTACAGCAGTTTCTGAATTGATGAAGACATGACCTCCTGGACAGTTTCCAGAAGGTACCATGAACTGTGGTTCACTAAGGTGAAAAACGTTTGAAAGAAGTGTGTTATTGGTATCCCTTCCAATTTTTAGGACCAAGACCATTACAAGGCATCCATCTAGGGGGCCAGTGGAATAACCCTCTGTACAGAGAGTGTTGAATTGGTAGCCTTCATTTTACTGTTTACAGTCAGTGTTGCCCAGGCTTTGTTGAGTGTGGATCAGCTTCTTCTGTAACAGTGAGTTTATTTCCATATCCATGCCTCTGCCTGTTTTTCGGTAAAAATTTAAATAGTTTCAATATGGCCACAAAAGTCTTCCAGAAAGCTATATATAAGAAATATTAACTTATTAAACAGTCTTCTATTAAGCATCCTATCTGCTCAAACTGGTTATTTTTCTGTTTTTCCTATGTAATTATATGCTACTCTACAAACTTTTAAATGCAGTATCCCACTTGTTCTTTTAAGTAGCTTAATTTTTAACTTATTCACTTAGAAAAGCTTGTGACTGAGTTATTTATGATCCATACTTGAATGTTGACTACTGATGCTCACTTCTGACTGACCAAACTACTATGCTTTATATTACCATTTGAATTTATAAGTATTTAACTTATTTCTGTAGAGTGGAATAGTAACTGAAGTTCTCCAGTCAGGTAATTTGAAGTGGTGACCATGCTCAATCTTGGGCTAGGAGAGAAAACTGCAGTGCTGGGAAATATTACCAGCCTTTTGTGGAAAGTTTTCTCTGTGTGCGCTCGCATGTGTATGTGTGTGTGTGTGCTCCTCAGTGTAGAATTGCTGTGAGAAGAGAACACTGGAGGGCATGGAGTCATATGGGAACTGAGAAATAGACCTTGGAAATTAGGTTCTGAACCCCTGATTGGTATTTGTTGAATGCAGAGTTCATTGTTGGGTGCTTTTTTCCAAACACCTTTATTGAATTATCACTTGTGACATAGGCAAATTTACATTCATATTAAAAGTAATCAAACTGTATTACCATAACAAACATTAAACTTTGGATATATTGCTATATATCATATAACCTAAGCAGTATTAAATAAATTATTCAATTCTTGCTTTTTTTTAGACAAGAAACGTCTTCACTAAGCCATCACTTACTAGATAGGCAATCATACATTTATATAAATGAAAATAAACCACACCAATACAATTCTAATCACAAGCATTTTATATCACAAACCATACTGACACACTCCCAGTTGCAAACATTATACATCAGTTATAATCTACCCAGTCTTTCTCACTCAAACATTAACATAGCTTAATTAAGTCCTGCTGCCTTTTGGGCCTCATTCCTCCCTTGTATGTATTGTTCCCACAATTCCCATTTTTCCTATATAGTTTGCTCCTACCCTTTTCTACAGATCTCAATTCCAGTTGTTTTTTCTGTGTTACTGTATACTTCTAATACACTTGGGTTAGACTTTGATTTCCATTTTCTAGTAATTGTTTTTTTGGCAGCCACCATAATTAGACGCAGCAAAACCTTACCATATATAGGAAATTCCGATTCTGTGTCATAGCTCAGAAAAATCATCTCCCTCATCAGACCAGTCTGCCCACCCAGCTTCTCCAACAGTGCATCCCGCAGGGAATCCTTAAAGTCCACCAACTCACTGCACTCCCAGAAAATATATTCCCTATTACCTCTTTCTTCCCCTTCATACCTCCAACATTTACTGTCTACTTGAGGAAAAATTCTCTGGAGTCTAATTGGGGTATAGAAATACCTATGTAAATATTTCCAGGCAAAAATCCTAAATCTTCTAGATTTTGTTGCATATTTGGGAGACCTACATACATCCTTCCATTGTTTCTTTGTGAATTGCTTATCACTCTCTTCCCAATCCTTCCTAACCGCCTCTGATTGATTCTTATCGTTATCGTGTAATATTATATATGCTCTACTAATTATTCCTTTTTTAATGTCAGCTTCTGTTCTAGATTCTATTAAAAACTGTACCAGTGCTGGTCTTTTGTTTAAGACCCCCCCCTCACCCAAATTTCTTTGTTTGCCTAGACTCTGATATCAAGCCCTGATAGGTAAAGCAAACTGTAACCTGCGGTTCAAATAAATTCTTGGCGTCTTCCCATTCTGTTACTTTTCCCTCTCTAGTTATTTGCTCCCAGTACCTTGGTTCCTTTGCCAGTTTTCTCCAATAAGTTCCGGCCCCCTTCTGGTTTATTGTCTGTATCCCTAATTGCAGTCATCCGTATCGGCAGAATCTTTCTCCATTTCCATGTTGGTTTAGTTCTTAGAATACTTTCTGCTACTTTATGGATATAATATTCAGCATGCTTATTGTTGTTGTCCTTAAAGACCTGCATCCAAAATCCCAGTTTCTCCTTGTTTCTTGAGCTTCCCCCATGTTTCATCATCATTCCTTTCCACTTTGAATTATAGTTTTCTGTTTGTGCTATGTATAGGAGTCTTAACTGTGTAGCTCTGAAATACCCCGTCAGATTGGCTAATCCTAATCCACCCTGTTCTACTGAAAGAATCATCTTATCCCACTTGACTCTTGACATTTTCCCCTCCCAGATAAATTCTTCAGCTCTTTATTAATTGCTACCCACAACTTTTCCTATGGTTGATAAAAATATGCCTAACCTGCGTATAAGAGTAAAGGGACTAAAAACATTTTAACTGCTTGTCTTACTATCCATATAACAAAGCTTCCATTTTCTTAGTTTTTGTATTATATTTTGTTTAGTCTCTTCTCACATATCCTTAGCTGCCACACTAGAATCATTTTTAATCCATACTTCTAAATATTTAATTTTATCATGTTGCCATAAATATGGCCATTCCTGAACCAGTTCATGTGTGGGTACATAATTTACTGCTATTGCCTTTGTTTTAGCTTCATTAATTTTGTATCCCAAAAAGATCTGAATCTGTCTCAAAATGTTCCACAGCACTGTAATATCTTTTTCTGGTTTTGTCAGGTGCAAAATAATATAATCTGAAAATAAAACCAGCATTTCTTGACTACCATACCAATTATATCCTTGAATTTCCCAAGTCCCGTATTTTCTTTGCCAGTGGTTCTAAATGTAATGCAAATAATAAAAGGGAAAGAGGATACCCCTGCCTGGTTCCTCTGCTCAAGCAGAAATTATCAGAGAGGACCCCAAACAACTTTAATTTTCCTTTCTGATCCCTCATATAGACTCCTGATTAGCCATGTAATATTTCAGGAAATGCAAATACTTCCATTGCCCTGCTCATAAAGTCCCAGCTTACTCTGTCAAATGCTTTGTCTGCATCAAGATCCACCAACAACAATGGTATTTTCTTACATTCTGCTGCCCTCTGGATCATCAGTGTTCTGTTAATGTTGTCAAATGTTTGTCTGTCCTCCACAAAACCACATTGATGCATATTTATCAGTTTTGGCATTACTTTTTCCATTCTTTTAGCTATTATAGACATGAGCACTTTATAATCTTGGTTTAGTATTGAAATGGGCCTGTATGATGCTGGATCTGATGGATCCTTACCCTCTTTAGATATTACATCTACCACTGCTTTATTTCATGAGGGTGGTACTTCTCTTAAGATATTGTTAAACAAAACCTTCCAGATCTTTATCAGTTTTTTTCCTCCCAGCTTCAAAACTTCCACAGAAATACCATGTATTCCTGAGGACGTTCATGTATATTGATTATACAACACAATTTTTTGCCTCATTTCCTCCTAACCTGTTAGTAATTGAGCCTCATCTACCTCTAACATTGGCATATTTAATTCTTCCATAAATATTTCCATTTGTATCTTTTCTTGATTTTCATATTTCTCTGCTTTATAGAGACTCTCATAGAATTTCCAAAATATTTTTAATACCTCTAAAGATCTCTTATCGTCTTTGTTATAGGCTCCTTAAGTTTGTCGACAGCCCTTTCTGCTTTTTATTGCCTGAGTCATTGTGCTAAACATTTTTGTGCTCTAGTGTTATCAAAAAACAGTTGCTTAACAGCAGTCTTTCTAAGCTTGTGCATATTATCGAGGTAATCCCATATATTCTGCCTAGCATTCTGCATCTGATCCTGTTGTTCTGTGAGATTCACCCTATTCTGCAATACTGTCACATATGTCAGTACCTGTAAATAATTCTTGTTACTTCTTAACCATAGCTCCCTTTCCTGTATTTCCACCCTATTTTTAAACTCCACCTTATTTTTATCCCATTCCCTAGCTATATTTTCAGAAGAAATTTCTGTCCTAACAGCCCCTGAATAATCTCCACTACCCATTCCTTAAATTCCTCTCTCTTCAACAGATAGGTGGAAAAGCACCAATATCTTTTTTATTTCATTACCCTATGTATTTATTTTAGCTGTTATTGTGCATGATCTGAAATAGTTATTGGGTGGATGTGCCAACCCACCACTGGACTAGTAATCAAGGAGCCTCAGTCATCACCACTGACACCTGTTGGGGACATTCACTGGGAGGATAACAGGTATGCACACAGTATTTCCAGATGCAGCTCTCTGCATCAACAATTTCCCTTAAGAGCACACAGAGACTGCAGTCAGTCTGGGGCTTGTTTCTCTCTCTTTCTCCAGATCCCCAATAAGATTCCCACTGGCACAGCTATAGAGTTGAGTCCTTAGCCAGGGTTCCAAGCCAAGTCCTCCAACACTCTCTCTGTCCAACCAGTGCTTCATGTCCCTGCCCAAGTAGCTGACACACACATTCTTTGAGATTTGATTTGCACATACACGTACACACACCTGGGAAAGGCTGGCACAGGTTTGTTAGTTATACCCCCTTTTGCCCAGACTATAAGGTATTTACCACTGTTACTAGAACCCCTCACCAGCTACCTTAAGGCTCTTCCAAGGGTACCCAATATACTGAGTGGTTTGACCAAGAGCAAGGCTATTAGGAGTGACCCACATGGTGTCACCAAATAAATATGCAGTAATCTTAAAACTTAAATCTCTCTACAAAGATCAGCCATAATGTAAGGTTTAAATATATTTAATAATAATTAATAAAAGAACAAGGCAATACTAAATATATATTCACAGTGACATCAGAGTTCAGTTCACAGGGAACATTTAAATTACATTGCAATAGAGGCTCAGACAAATAAAGAAAAACAATATCTAAACTAAGCTTCACTATATTTCTGACTGAATCTAAGATACTTACTATACCCTAATAACTTAATAGAGCAAATCAGATGAAGTGGTGAATGGTTCTTCTTGTTGTCATCAGGCCCAAGACAGAATACAGAATGCCCCATCTCACTAAGAGACTTCTCAAAATAATATCTAAAATATTACTGCTGGGATAGCTTGCAGAATGACATAATTTCTGGTCATCTGACTTTCTAGTTCCCATGCAAAACCTCATTGCTGGAAGCTGGCAGGATTTAGCGCCTACCTTTAAAAATGCACACACAAGGGCTTTTGCTCAGATCTTTGGCAGGTGCTGGAAGTCATAAAACAGTTGCATTCCTTCACACTTTCAGAACAGTAATTAGCTAATCCCAAAGGCAATAGAGAAAGCTTTCATGTACAGACTTTGTATATCTGGCTGCCTTGAAACCTGTGAGATAGCATCTTTATGGCCTAGCCTGTAAAGTGATTTAATTTCAAATATTTTTCTAAAGTTGCTGTACTGAGGTTAACCCTCAGTTTTCTCTGTTAAAACATATACATTTAAACAATTACAATAGTGCATGTACATTTCTGTTCTCTCTAGTAAGGCACATTGTGGATACATTTCAAATCCAAGCACTTTACAAAATACCTTTTTAACACAAACATTTGTATAAATCTGTTTGATATTCACATGACATACAGTTCTAATACATTTGTAACACCAGCATCTTCTATAGATCAATTTGAAATTCACAGATGGCATATAATTATTTACAAAATTCCAGCTAGCTTTGCTGGCAGTGCCTCCTGTTCTCACAGTGGTTATCAAGACCTTCAGTTAAATACACGTTCCTGTGAAATGTAAATTATGTCTAGCCCAGTTTTTATATCTTGGGGAATAATATGTAAATACACTACGAATTCCTGTTACTGAATTCACATCTTCTCTTCAAAAATCTGCCCTCCTTTGTTATATTTTCCCTTCTGTGCCCCACAGAAACATCCTCACTACTGCAAATGAAGTTCCAGTCCCCACACATAAGTAATGTTCCTTGCTGAAAACAATTATTTCTCCCAGAATTTTCCTAAGCTCCATTACAGCAGTTTTAGGTGGAATGTAAATACATGACAGTATAATCCTCCTCCCTTGCCAGTAGCCCCTTAGCACTACAAATCTGTCAATATTATATTTTTTATCTTCTATCACTATTGGAGCTCCTCTTGCAATTAATAAGTACTCCTCTTTTCCTTTGCCCCACATATTCTGATGAATAACCATCCTGAAAACCTTTCTTTATCAAATTCACAAGTTCATTTCTTTCTAAGTGCGTCTCCTGTAACATAAGCTATTTGCACTCTACTTTTTTAATATAGTTCACGACTCTTTCTTGTTTGTATTTATCTGTGAGGCCATTTACATTTGAAGACATTAAAGAAAGCATCATTGCATTCAAAAGTTATTATTCCAACCTTTTATGTATAATGCCTATTTTGTTAAATGTCTAGTTCCAGCTTTTGTGTTACATGTCATATCCATTCACGCCTATGTCACATCTTATGAAACTTTTTGTTTTATTGAAAGCCCTCAAACAAAAAAACAAACACCCCCACTACTCCCATAAAACCTAACTTAATACTAACACACAAAACTATGTACACCTTCAGACATTGACGTTTTAACCTTCTAATAGGAACAAATGTCCCAAACTGACAGCCATACTCCTAGACTTGAGTTAACCTAAAAAAAGGTCGTCCATGCTAAGACGCATGGTGCAGCTTGTGCTTCTACTAAGTGCTGATTGGTTTTGTCTTGTCTTTATAGCTCTCCCAGTTTTAATTTCTCCAGATCTTTTGAGTTTCTAATACCATGACAGGAATGGGCCCCATTCCTATGTCAAAGTATGATTAAAGTTCATGAAATTAGTATTGTTTCACTTTTTTTTTTTACTGAATACATTTTTATTGATTTTCAGAAACATAAACATATATACAGTATGTATATCAAAGAAATATTTACATAGTCAAAGCTTAAAGTGGAGAAACAATTCCAAAAACAAACTTTACAAAACCAACTATTTACATAGGATGTCTGTACTTGAAAAATGTTTTCTTACATGTATCTTTGAATAAGATTATACTTTATTACAGTCTACTGTTTCCAACACTTGATTTACTTTCTGCCAGGCAATGCTTAAGGAAGTAGGTCGTTCTGTTTGTTCCTTGATTGTTTTCAATTCCAACTGCAAAACTGATAAAACCATGTTCTTGTTTAAAATTGGGAGAAGTTGCAGCTTTCCAGTTCTGCGTAGTATTTTTCCTTGCAATAGCAAGGAGAGTCCAGAAAATTACACATTTTTGCCTTGGAACACAAGACGGCACAGGTATATTCAACAAAACTACAGATTATGTAAGTTGGAAATTATCAGTGAAAAGTGCCTGTAATAAATAGTTAATGCTTTCCCAATATTGTTTAAGTAAATGGCATTCATAGAACATGTGTTGCCAATTAGCTGTTGATTGTGATTTACACCTCCAACATCTATTTTCTTTATTATATATTAGTTCTAATTTGTGTGGTGTTAACTATGTTCTGTGTATAAATTGCCATGTAAAAAGTTACCAATATAGTGATAAAGATGTTAGTTTTGGGGATGTAAGAATTAGTTTTTGTTTTTTTTTTAATCTTTATCATCTGGCATTTTACCATTAACTGTTTCATAGTATTTCCATATATTTTGTTTATTATGAACTCTTGTTTCTTTAACTGATTTGTACAATACTGATAAAATTCCTTTCCCATTTGCGGGAAATTCCATCAGCGTTATTAACTGCTGTATGAACTTAGGAACCTTTTCCCTAACAGCCGTCTGCATTATTGCCTGTTGGTTTAAAACTGTTTGTCTTAATCCCTGCAGTGTTAACCACATGTTACTTTCAAGGTTGAACTCACTAATAATTTGTTCTATCATTAGTACTTTATTAATGTTTATCATCTGATGCCAGTAAATTAGACCATTCTTACTAAGTGTTGTAACTGCTACTGAGTCCTGAGTTATAATATTCTTTTGTGTATATGCTGTTGGGAATATGAAAAAATACCTTGCTTTTATATTCGGATTTTTGTTTACAAAGTACATAGAAGACTTTAGGGTATTGATAATGTATTTAGAATTTATATTTTTGTGTTTCCCTGTTGCCATATATTCCTTCAATAACCAAAGTAAGCTATTTGGTACTATTTCCATATGTTTATTTATTGTATCATGAGTGGTTTTTAACCAGATTTTTTTATGTACTAGTTTAACCATAAAGAAACTGTTTTTAAAGCTGGCGATTGTATACAGTGGATATAAAAAGTGTATACCCCCCTGTTAAAATTCCAGGTTTTTGCGATATAAAAAATGAGACCAAAATAAATAGTTTCAAAACTTTTCCCACCTTTAATGTGACCTATAACATGCACAATTCAGTTGAAAAACAAACAAATCTGTTAGGGGAAAAATATAAAAAATAAAAAACATACAATAAGCTGGTTGCATAAGTGTGCACACCCTTAAACTAATACTTTGTTGAAGCACCTTTTGATTTCATTACAACATTCAGTCTTCTTGGGTACACATCTGCCAACAATTAAAGAGACTCTGATTAACCCCAAATGAAGTTCAGCTGTCCTAGTAGGATTTTCCTGACATTTACTCAGTTGCCTGCTACAGCAAAAGCCATGGTTCACAGAGAGCTTACAAAGCATCAAAGGGATCTCATTGCTGAAAGGTATCAGTCAGGATAAGGGTACAAAAAAATTTCCACAGCATTGGATATACCATGGAACACAGTGAAGGCAGTCGTCAAAAAGTGGAGAAAATATGGAACAACAGTGGCGCTGCAAAGAACTGGTCGTCTCTCCAAAATTGATGAAAAGACAAGATGAAAACTGGTCAGGGAGGCTGCCAAGAGACCTACAGCAACACTGAAGGAGCTGCAGTAATTTCTGGCAAGAGGATTGTGTACTACATGGGACAACAATCTCCCGTATTCTCCATATGTCTGGAATGTGGGGTAGGGTTGCAAGACGGAAGCCTTTTCTTACACAGAAAAACATCCAGGCCCGATTAAGATTGGCATAACAATACATCAAGTCTCCC
This sequence comes from Protopterus annectens, assembly GCF_019279795.1. Lineage (NCBI taxonomy): Eukaryota > Metazoa > Chordata > Ceratodontiformes > Protopteridae > Protopterus > Protopterus annectens. The sequence goes on from NC_056727.1 coordinate 696,685,467, forward strand.
AAAAGCATATGGGAAAATGTGTTCTGGTCTGATGACACCAAGGTTGAACTTTTTGGGCACAATTCCAAAAGGTACGTTTGGCGCAAAACCAACACTTTGCATCACCAAAAGAACACCATCCCCCGGTGAAGCATGGTGTTTACAGTATCGTGCTTTGGGGTTGCTTTTCAGCTGGAATTGGGGTTTTAGTCAAGGTGGAGGGCATTATGAACAGTTCCAAATACCAGTCACATTTGGGCCAAAACCTTCAGGTGTCTGCTAGAAAGCTGAAGATGAAGAGAAATTTCACCTTTCAACACGACAATGACCCCAAGCATACATCCAAATCAACAAAAGAATGGCTTCACCAGAAGAAAGTTAAAATTTTGGAATGGCCCAGCCAGAGTCCAGACCTAAATCTAATAGAAAGTCTGTGGAGTGACCTGAACAGGGCTGTGCACAAGAGATGCCCTCTCAGTTTGACAGATTTTGCAAGGAAGAAGGGGCAAATATTGCCAAGTCATGATGTGCCATGCTGATAGTTATATTTAATAATCTTATGTGTCTATATGAGGTACTCTCATCAGGTTTTTTATCTTGTTTTAAAATTGGTGATAACTTGAGTGTATTTCCAAGAAGGAGGGTATATATTACCTTCTTTAACTGATGTGAATACACTTAGCAATAGATTTAATGCATTATTAGATAGTAGTTTAAACATTTCTGGTGTCATATTATCATTACTTTGTTTAATTTTAGTTTCTTGATTTGTGCTTTAATGTCTGTCATAGTTATATCTTTATCTATTATTTTTCTGTGTTTATCTGATAGTCTTAGTCTTATATTTTCCTTAAGGAATTTTCTAAGTGCTTTACTTGATTCTACTTTATTTTCTTGACCATTGAGTTTATTAAAATACACTCTAAAGGCTTCTAGAATTCCTTCTAAATCTGATAATTTTCTTTTTTGTCTATATTGAATATTTCTTTTATCTTATTTGCCTTTATCATTTTTTTCGTCCTGTTAGCTATTCTGCTTTGATTTTGTTTGAAGTCATAGAGTAAGCGCATAATTTGACCTTCTCTAGATTAATCGTTGTTGTATGGTTCATTATCTCTAAGTTTTTTTTGTTGAGATCTTCTAATTCTTTTTCTGAAGGTAAGTTGCCTTTATGAATATCTAATTTCATTTTGTCTATTTTGGTTTGTAGTTCTGCCAGTTTTTTACTCCAATGCTTTTGTTTGTTTTTATACCAGGCTACCACCTTCCCATATAAATATGCTTTCATTGCATCCCATATATATATATATATATATATATATATATATATATATATATATATATATATATACACATGTCTGTGAGGTTTAAATCTAGAAATGTTTGCATCTCTGCAGTATTGTATTGTTTAAAATTTTTAAGGTTTGATATATAGGCTGGAATTCTTATTATTGTATTTTTTTCTCTTAAAGTTAAAATCTATTTCAAAAGTTTATTGAATTATGGTCTGAGAAGGCTGTTTTGACTTTACTTATTTTTGTGGTAAGATCTTTTGTGATATACACTCTATATATTCTGGAAAAGGTGTTATGTCTATGTGAGTAATGTGTGAATATCAATTAATCTTGTTCAGCATATGTGTTAATGTCCATTAAGTTATATGAGTCAGTAAACTCTGTAACTAATTTTGATAGTGGAGATTTATTGCATGTGTTTTTAGCATTTGTGTCCTCTTCTTTCATTATGCAATTAAAATATCCTGCAATTATTGTATTACCTTTGAAATGTTGTACTATGTTCTCTAAATGTTATTTGGCTGACCTGACACCCAATCCTGGTATCCAGTAGCTGTTTACCAGGGTATAAGCCAAACCATTTATCAATATTGACACTAAAAACATTCCTGAGTTATCATTGACTGTATTTATGATCTTGGGCATCAAGGTAGTCTTTCTCCATAATATTGCTACACCTCTTTGCTTTTTATTATATTCTGAACTTGCTAGTAATGTGTAATTATGCATATTAATTTTATTATTGTCTTGCTGTACAAGATGTGTTTTTTGTAAAAATACTACTTGCGCTTTACATAGCTTAAGATATCTTTGTAAACTTCCTCTTTTACAGCTGTCATTTAAGCCATTGGGATTGATAGAAATGCATTTCACAGTTGGACTTAACTATACCTTTGTATTTAACCATTGTCCTGTTTTTCTGTTTGTACATAAACTTGTATGCGTGCTGAAAACTTTTTACCATTCATTTCATATGTTATAAATGCATTGCATAGACATCCATTTAAAAAGTACAAATAAAAACTGTCTGTGTAAAAAGTGGTTTTCAAAATATAAACAACCAGTCAATTCCCTTCATGGGAGAAAACATACCATCCTTGAATAGGTTTACCATTCAAGTGACCCCTCTTATCACTATTCAGCATCTTCCCTCAGCTTTCCCAACAACAAATATAACCAAAAGCATCAAATTCCTATTGCTTGTATGCTGTCAAACTTCAACTATTGAACTGTATAATATTCAATTAAACACTTTTACAGAGATTGTTATATGATATTACTGTCCGTAGTTAAATAAAATGGTATAACCAACTTTAAATACAACATTGTTCTAGTATATACAACTTATATTTTATCTCACTGCATTATTTAATGTCGTTCAACCAACATCTGTTTTCAGTGTAACAGTATTTATTGTATAGTGTCAACATTTTATTTAGACATTTTATCAATGCATTTTTTGCTTCATTTGTCATCTTTGTGTACATATATATATATATATCCTTTTGCTCATATGTGTATTTTTAAGTAACCATTTTGTTTTTAGTGTTTCTTTACGCCAGATTTAATATACAGCTAAGATGACTGTTAGTATTTGTTGCAAGCCTCCATGTGTACACAGTCCAAGTAGGTTCATATTTCCTACTGTTACGACAACAGAGCCTTATGAAGCTTCATCTGTTTCAACATGCAGTCAGGTTAATGAAAACATTGTTATAAACTGTGGATTTTATTATATATCAACATTTTGGCTTCTAATGAAATCTGTAGATATAAAATAAACAACACTTTTGTATAGTACATTCATCTGATTAGTTGAATTCTTTACATCTTTAGATTCAGGTCTGTTTGTATTCATATTATAGGCTATCATAATGTTCGTGTTTAATAGATAAGTTATATGCAATTTTTTTTATATTTTATACTTTAGATAGTATCAGCAATTAATATGAATTTATTAAGGCTTCATCTAATTCATGTAATCTCTTACTTTTAACTTTTCTTGTACCGTGCTTTTCCCAGTGAAGCACAAAAGAATCCTAAGCATTTCATAAACAACATCTGAACTGCTCTTAGTATACTAAACATATCAGTATTGCTGTATATCTTGTTTAGCAATTGAACTTAATCTATTCATCTTCATAGTTAATGACTAACTCTGGACTGACATCAGACTTGTTCATGTTTATCACATATGAGTGTCATTTCTTATTTACCAGTCTTGTTAATTATGCTGATGTTTATAATGCTTTCATGACATTTACATCCTACTATGCTAGTTCTTTATTACATCTGGTTCAGCTTCTTACTGAATACATTTGTGAAGATATTTGTTTATTTATTGGTTTCTTAGCTGTTAAATTATTATTACTTTTGTTGTTATAAGTAGTCATACTTTCTTTTATAGCTATGTGTCCTAGTTTGCATACATATATATAAATATATATACGTTCAGTATATATATGTGTATATATATATATATATATATATATATATATATATATATATGTATACAGCCAGTGTGCCGAACAGTCACAGCCCTTAAGGCTAAACAACACACCTGATACACTTGTAATAGGTGACTCTATCGTCAGGCACACTGATGTCCCGCTCACCAGGCTGAACAAGGAGAAGGTCACGGTGAGCTGCCTGTTGGGTGCTAGGATCCGCCACATAAGACAAGCACTCAGGTCACTCCAAGGCAAGTACAAATATGACTCGGTCATTGTCCATGCTGGTGTGAATGACCTGAGATGTACCTCCCTGGACTACATGAAAAGAGACATAGAGGAGCTCTCTGAGCATGTGGCCCAGGCCGGTATGACCCTGACCTTGAGTAGCATCTTACCCTCACCAAGAATGATGCCAAAATATGAAGACAAGAAGATCAATTTCAACAATTGGCTTAAGTATTGGTGTCATTCAAAGGGGATCCAATGCCTGTCAGCCTGGGATGACATGCTCGACAGGCCACGATGCTTCGCTAGGGATGGCTTGCACCTGTCACTGCTGGGCTTTCGGATATTGGCAAATGCTCTTGCTACCCCCATAGTGCCTTTTTTAGGCAAGGCTCAAAAGACAAACCCACCTCCATAGGTATCACAAGGGATAAGAAACTAAGAGTAATGCTACTCAACGCCAGAAGTCTAAACCTCAAGATGCATGCACTCGAAACTCTCCTTAGCATGGAGAACATCGATATCTGTGCAGTAACAGAAACCTGGTTCAAGGCTCCCGAGAGAACCCCAGCACTACCAGGTTATACCTCATACCATGCTTTTCGGCCCCAAAACTTGGACCGAACCAGAAAAGGAGGGGGAGTATCAATATTCGTCAAAGATACCCACACCTCCAGGTTGGTGGCACAACACGAAGCATCAGAGACTATCCATGTGCAACTAACAGTGGGTAAAACTGCCTTCCAGTTTATAGCCTGCTACAGACTACCCTCCCAAACCCAGGAACCCCACTCGGCCTTCCTGAGAACACTGGAAAATATGAAGGTCTCTCCAAACACCATTATATTGGGCGACTTCAACTACCCAAACATAGACTGGGAGCATTACTCTAGTTCCAACACCCTAGCTCAAAAGTTCCTAGAATTTATAAACTCAAATGCTATGGAACAACTTGTTACCACTCCTACAAGAGGGGAAAACATACTGGACCTGATCATCACCAACATGGGGACTCTATGCTCAAGACCAGAAGTGTATCCCTCACTGGTAAGATCAGACCATAAACTAATCTCACTGGATATTCACATCCCGACTCCACCTGCCCAGTAAACCACAGTGAAAAACTTCTCTAAAGCAAATTTCACACTCCTCAAAACCGAGGTGGAATCCTTCAAAGCCTCCTGGCCTGTGGAAAATACGGCCCAGACCGCAGAATCCTTTATAAACGCATTCTATGAACACCTTCAGGAATGCATGGATCATGCAATCCCAAATAAAACCAAGACCCAATCCTCCAAAGGCAGACGTCCTGTCTGGTGGACCCCAGCCATAAACAAACTATACAATAGAAGGAGGAAGCTACTACATGATAGAGCAAAATCCCAAAAAGGGAAGGCATCTCTGATCAGTGTTAGCAAAACTACGGGCACTCATAAAAATCGTCTAAGGCCAGCCGAGAAAAATTGCACAGGACACCAAGGATAATCACAAGGCCTTCTTTAGTTATGTTTAGGAACCTGGGGGAATTCCCAGATATGCTCAGAATTAGTCCAAAATGACAAAAAATACACCGAACCCACAGACATTTCCAACATCCTAGCTGACAGGTTCAGTCAAAACTTCTCCTCCCCCCTCCCCACCAAAAGGGCAAATATCTATCCCAGCAGAGTGCTGCCCCCCTGATATCTCAGATGCTCAGGTAAGAGCCGCCCTCTCCAAAGCAAAAAACACAGCATCAATGGGACCAGACAGTGTCCCGGCTCGTCCCCATGAACTCCAAAAAGAGCTAAACCCAAACATAAAACTACTGTTCAATCTCAGCCTTAACACAGGATAGGCCCTTGTTTTCAATTAAGGAATTCCCAATATTATTCTAGCATGTCCAAAGGTCAGTTGTCAATCTCCTCTCCGGTCCAGCTGGTGAATCTGGGAATCTTGAGGCAATGTTACAACTGCCTCATGTACACAGACAACCCTCTCCTCCTCCCAACAAATTCCAACACATGTGAGAGATGCAACCATATAGCCAAACTGGAGGCTAAGCTCTCTCAACTCAATACTGGCATAACCAGTCAGGAGGAGAAGGAAACCACACTCACTACAATTCCAGTCTCACATAGACCTACCACGACAGCAAACCAAACACATAATCACACAAAAACATACTCAGAGGCTCTAAATAAAGATCTGCCTAAGCAGCAGAGACCTCCAAAGCAGACACCCAAGCAACCGCTACCCCAAAACAAAACATGTGCAACACATATCTCACAACGCCAGTGTGCCGAACAGTCACAGCCCTTAAGACTAAACAACACACCTGATACACTTGTAATAGGTGACTATCGTCAGGCACACTGACGTCCCGCTCACCAGGCTGAACAAGGAGAGGGTCACGGTGAGCAGCCTGTCGGGCGCTAGGATCCGCCACATAACACAAGCACTCAGGTCACTCCAAGGCAAGTACAAATATGACTCAGTCATTGTCCATGCTGGTGTGAATGACCTGAGACGTACCTCCCTGGACTACATAAAAAGAGACATAAAGAATTTCTCTGAGTATGTAGCCCAGGCCGGTATGACCCTGACCTTGAGTAGCATCTTACCCTCACCAAGAATGATGCCACAATATGAAGACAAGATGATCAATTTCAACAATTGGCTTAAGTACTGGTGTCATTCAAAGGGGATCCAATGCCTGTCAGCTTGGGATGATATGCTCGACAAGACACGATGCTTCACTAGGGAATGACTTGCACCTGTCACCACTGGGCTTTCGGATATTGGCAAAGGCTCTTGCTACCCCATAGTGCCTTTTAGGCAAGGCTCAAAAGACAAACCCACCTCCATAGGTATCACAAGGGATAAGAAACTAAGAGTAATGCTACTCAGCAGAAGTCTAAATCTCAAGATGCCGCTTTTCGAAACTCTCCTTAGCATGGAGAACATAGATATCTGTGCAGTAACAGAAACCTGATTCAGGGCTCCGAGCACCCCAGCACTACCAGGTTATACCTCATACCATGCTTTTGGTCCCAAAACTTGGACCGAACCACAAGGAGGGGGAGTATCAATATTCATCAAAGATACCCACACCTCCAGGTTAGTGGCAAAGCATGAAGCATCAGAGACTATCCATGTGCAACTAACAGTGGGTAAAACTGCCTTCCAGTTTATAGCCTGCTACAGACCACCCTCCCAAACCCAGGAACCCCACTCGGCCTTCCTGAGAACACTGGAAAATATGAAGGTCTCTCCAAACACCATTATATTGGGCGACTTCAACTACCCAAACATAGACTGGGAGCATTACTCTAGCTCAACACCCTAGCCCAAAGGTTCCTAGAATTTATAAACTCAAATGCTATGGAACAACTTGTTACCACTCCACAAGAGGGAAAACATACTGGACCTGATCATCACCAACATGGGGACTCTATGCTCCAGACCAGAAGTGTATCCCTCACTGGTAAGATCAGACCATAAACTAATCTCACTGGATATTCACATCCCGACCCTACCCCCTGCCCAGAAAACCACAGTGAAAAACTTCTCTAAAGCAAATTTCACACTCCTCAAAACCGAGGTGGAATCCTTCAAAGCCCGGGCCTGTGGAAAAATCTGGCCCAGACCGCAGAATCTTTTATAAGCATTCTGTAAACACTTTCAGGAATGCATGGATCATCGTTCCCAAATAAAACCAAGACCCAATCCTCCAAAGGCAGATGTCCTGTCTGGTGGACCCCAGCCATAAACAAACTATACAATAGAAGGAGGAAGCTACTAAATGATAGAGCAAAATCCCACAAAGGGAAGGCATCACTGATCAGTATTAGCAAAACTACGGGCACTCATAAAATTGTCTAAGGCCAGCCGAGAGAAAAATTGCACAGGACACTAAGGATAATCACAAGGCTTTCTTTAGTTATGTTAGGAACCTGGGTGGTAATTCCCAGATATGCTCAGAATTAGTCCAAAATGACAAAAAATACACTGAACCCACGGACACTGCCAACATCCTAGCTGACAGGTTCAGCGCAAACCCCTCCCACCAAAGGGCAAATATCTATCCCAGCAGAGTGCTGCCCGCCTGACATCTCAGGTGCTCAGGTAAGAGCCACCCTCTCCAAGGCAGAAAAGACAGCATCAATGGGACCAGGCGGTGTCCCGGGCTGCATCCTACATGAACTCCAAGAAGAGCTAAACCCAAACATAAAACTACTGTTCAGTCTCAGCCTTACTACAGGATATGTGCTCAAAGAGTGGCATACAGCAACAGTGGTCCCTCTCCATAAAGGTGGTGCCTCAACGGATCCTGGAAACTATCGCCCCATAAGCCTGACTAGCTTGGTCTGCAAAGCTATGGAAAGGATCATCATGGACCTCATAAATAAAGATATTGGGGACCTACAGACACTGGATCCTACCCAGTTAGGCTTTGTTAAGGGCAGATCCTGCCTCTTAAACCTGGTTGATTTCTTTGAAACAGTCACCAAGGCCATTGGCGAGGGAAGGTGGTCCACACAGCCTACCTGGACCTCGTAAAAGCCTTCGATACAATACCCCTTTCGGGCATTATAGATAAGCTCACCAGCTTAAATATAAACCCTATGTCACTAGATGGATTGCAAACTGGCTCAAGGACAGAACCACATGGTTAGAATTGCTGGAGCCATGTCAGACTCAAACCAGTTACAAGTGGTGTCCCACAAGGCTCAGTCCTGGGACCTCTCTTGTTCGGTATATATATTTCGGAGGTACAGGCCAACACAGAAGGACTGTGGCTGACCAAGTTCGCAGATGACTGCAAACTGGGTGCCATAATCAACTCTCCAGCCGACACAAGCATCCTCCAAAAGGGCCTCATAGAAACAGACAGCTGGTGCCAGAGCCATGGCCTCAAGCTAAATGCCAAAAAGTGTATAGTCATCCCCTTTGGCAAAACAAAGTGCCCACAAATTACCACATAGGTGGTAATCTATTAAGTACAGAAGAAGTAATTAGGGACCTGGGGACCCAAGTTGATAGCAATCTCTCATTTGACAACCACGTGGCCAAAGTGGTTAGAAAAACATTTTATATAGCCCACCTAATCATGAAGGGATTCACATCTAGATCAGTGGAGGTCATCGTGCCTCTTTACTCATCCTCATCAGGCCCATAATTGAGTACAATGCCCCTTTTGGGATGTACCTGACCAGACACCTGCAGCAACTGGAAAGACCCCAAAAGTACCTCACCAAGAGGATCAAAGGGCTCAAACAGATGCCATATGCTGCCCGGTTAAAGAAACTCCAGCTCTACTCAGTGGCATACCACCTGTTCAGAAGCGATCTGTGCCTGGCGTATAAAGCCATGTCCAACCCGGAATTAATGGACATGCTGCACCTCAGAAAATCCAAATCCCATCGAGCTACAGCTCGAGAGACTTGAACATCAGCACTGAAATAAATAGGACATGCTGGAGGGACAGATTCATAGCAGAGACTCCCTTCACTCTGGAATAAAATCCCAGTCCAAGTTAGGCAGAGTCCCTCATTGACTCTCTTCAAGAGGAATCTTGATGAGTGGATGGGGTCGTAGAGTTTTACCCGTTTTAAAAAATTGGAAGGTCAATTTTGGTAACAGTGAGTTGTGTTCAGCAATTGGAAAGGCACCACTGTTTACATATAGGAAAACTATTAGTATTAAGACAATAGTTGAAGTTATCAGACAACCAATAGATCAAGTTGCGTGTCATGGCACTTTCCCATGTAACCGCTGTAAGCAGTGTAGATATATATCAGGGAATAGTTTAATTCCTTTTAAACATATAAATAAGACCATTTATAGTAAGGGTCATTATACGTGCAATACAAAATTTGTTGTTTATGTGGCTATTTGTGATTCCTGTGGGCAGTTTTATGTAGGCAAAACTATAAGGGAACTACATAAACGTATTTATGAGCACAATTTGGCTATTAAGAAAAAGGATATGTCAAATGCTCTTGCCAGACATGCCTTAGTGTGTAGTTTGTTCAAAAAATTCAGATTTTCAGTGCTGGAAAGTGTAAATTTTGACTTGTTAGCTGGGAATTCTAAAACATTTTTAGAATGTAGAGAAGCAATATGGCAAATTATGTTAAACGCTGATCAACCACCTGGGTTGAATGACGTTATTAACATTAAATGCTTCTTGCAACTCAATAGGATTTAAATGTTTTATTGAATATATTTAATACATTTGTTTCCTAATAAATATACATATGTATTATTATATACATTGTTTAATTTATAAATATTTTATATATGTCTTTAATGAATTACTTTAGTGTGTTGTGGTTGGACAATTTGTAAATCCATGTGACATTACCAAGTGTATTTAATCACCATGTGATTTTTTGCAAACCTTTTCTGATGAAGTTCATGATCATTAAATGTGAACGAAACGCGTAATAAGGTCTTATCTGGCTTTATTTGAATCTTTTCACTGACTGTGGTTTGGCTATCTTTTTATTGAGTATCAATATTCGTCAAAGATACCCACACCTCCAGGTTGGTGGCACAACACGAAGCATCAGAGACTATCCATGTGCAACTAACAGTGGGTAAAACTGCCTTCCAGTTTATAGCCTGCTACAGACTACCCTCCCAAACCCAGGAACCCCACTCGGCCTTCCTGAGAACACTGGAAAATATGAAGGTCTCTCCAAACACCATTATATTGGGCGACTTCAACTACCCAAACATAGACTGGGAGCATTACTCTAGTTCCAACACCCTAGCTCAAAGTTCCTAGAATTTATAAACTCAAATGCTATGGAACAACTTGTTACCACTCCTACAAGAGGGGAAAACATACTGGACCTGATCATCACCAACATGGGGACTCTATGCTCCAGACCAGAAGTGTATCCCTCACTGGTAAGATCAGACCATAAACTAATCTCACTGGATATTCACATCCCGACTCCACCCCCCTGCCCAGAAAACCACAGTGAAAAACTTCTCTAAAGCAAATTTCACACTCCTCAAAACCGAGGTGGAATCCTTCAAAGCCTCCGGGCCTGTGGAAAATACAGCCCAGACCGCAGAATCCTTTATAAACGCATTCTATGAACACCTTCAGGAATGCATGGATCATGCAATCCCAAATAAAACCAAGACCCAATCCTCCAAAGGCAGACGTCCTGTCTGGTGGACCCCAGCCATAAACAAACTATACAATAGAAGGAGGAAGCTACTACATGATAGAGCAAAATCCCAAAAAGGGAAGGCATCTCTGATCAGTGTTAGCAAAAAACTACGGGCACTCATAAAATCGTCTAAGGCCAGCTTCGAGAGAAAAATTGCACAGGACACTAAGGATAATCACAAGGCCTTCTTTAATTATGTTAGGAACCTGGGTGGGAATTCCCAGATATGCTCAGAATTAGTCCAAAATGACAAAAAATACACCGAACCCACAGACATTTCCAACATCCTAGCTGACAGGTTCAGCCAAAACTTCTCCTCCCCCCTCCCCACCAAAAGGGCAAATATCTATCCCAGCAGAGTGCTGCCCCCCTGACATCTCAGATGCTCAGGTAAGAGCCGCCCTCTCCAAAGCAAAAAACACAGCATCAATGGGACCAGACAGTGTCCCGGGCTGCGTCCTACATGAACTCCAAAAAGAGCTAAACCCAAACATAAAACTACTGTTCAATCTCAGCCTTAACACAGGATAGGCCCTTGTTTTCAATTAAGGAATTCCCAATATTATTCTAGCATGTCCAAAGGTCAGTTGTCAATCTCCTCTCCGGTCCAGCTGGTGAATCTGGGAATCTTGAGGCAATGTTACAACTGCCTCATGTACACAGACAACCCTCTCCTCCTCCCAACAAATTCCAACACATGTGAGAGATGCAACCATATAGCCAAACTGGAGGCTAAGCTCTCTCAACTCAATACTGGCATAACCAGTCAGGAGGAGAAGGAAACCACACTCACTACAATTCCAGTCTCACATAGACCTACCACGACAGCAAACCAAACACATAATCACACAAAAACATACTCAGAGGCTCTAAATAAAGATCTGCCTAAGCAGCAGAGACCTCCAAAGCAGACACCAAGCAACCGCTACCCCAAAACAAAACATGTGCAACACATATCTCACAAAGCCAGTGTGCCGAACAGTCACAGCCCTTAAGACTAAACAACACACCTGATACACTTGTAATAGGTGACTCTATCGTCAGGCACACTGACGTCCCGCTCACCAGGCTGAACAAGGAGAGGGTCACGGTGAGCAGCCTGTCGGGCGCTAGGATCCGCCACGTAACACAAGCACTCAGGTCACTCCAAGGCAAGTACAAATATGACTCAGTCATTGTCCATGCTGGTGTGAATGACCTGAGACGTACCTCCCTGGACTACATAAAAAGAGACATAAAGAAGCTCTCTGAGTATGTAGCCCAGGCCGGTATGACCCTGACCTTGAGTAACATCTTACCCTCACCAAGAATGATGCCACAATATGAAGACAAGATGATCAATTTCAACAATTGGCTTAAGTACTGGTGTCATTCAAAGGGGATCCAATGCCTGTCAGCTTGGGATGATATGCTCGACAAGCCACGATGCTTCGCTAGGGACGGCTTGCACCTGTCACCCCTGGGCTTTCGGATATTGGCAAAGGCTCTTGCTACCCCATAGTGCCTTTTTAGGCAAGGCTCAAAAGACAAACCCACCTCCATAGGTATCACAAGGGATAAGAAACTAAGAGTAATGCTACTCAACGCCAGAAGTCTAAACCTCAAGATGCACGCACTCGAAACTCTCCTTAGCATGGAGAACATCGATATCTGTGCAGTAACAGAAACCTGGTTCAGGGCTCCCGAGAGCACCCCAGCACTACCAGGTTATACCTCATACCATGCTTTTCGTCCCAAAACTTGGACCGAACCACAAAAGGAGGGGGAGTATCGATATTCATCAAAGATACCCACACCTCCAGGTTGGTGGCAAAGCATGAAGCATCAGAGACTATCCATGTGCAACTAACAGTGGGTAAAACTGCCTTCCAGTTTATAGCCTGCTACAGACCACCCTCCCAAACCCAGGAACCCCACTCGGCCTTCCTGAGAACACTGGAAAATATGAAGGTCTCTCCAAACACCATTATATTGGGCGACTTCAACTACCCAAACATAGACTGGGAGCATTACTCTAGCTCCAACACCCTAGCCCAAAGGTTCCTAGAATTTATAAACTCAGATGCTATGGAACAACTTGTTACCACTCCCACAAGAGGGGAAAACATACTGGACCTGATCATCACCAATATGGGGACTCTATGCTCCAGACCAGAAGTGTATCCCTCACTGGTAAGATCAGACCATAAACTAATCTCACTGGATATTCACATCCCGACCCCTCCCCCTGCCCAGAAAACCACAGTGAAAAACTTCTCTAAAGCAAATTTCACACTCCTCAAAACCGAGGTGGAATCCTTCAAAGCCCCCGGGCCTGTGGAAAATACGGCCCAGACCGCAGAATCTTTTATAAACGCATTCTGTAAACACTTTCAGGAATGCATGGATCATGCGTTCCCAAATAAAACCAAGACCCAATCCTCCAAAGGCAGATGTCCTGTCTGGTGGACCCCAGCCATAAACAAACTATACAATAGAAGGAGGAAGCTACTAAATGATAGAGCAAAATCCCAAAAAGGGAAGGCATCACTGATCAGTATTAGCAAAAAACTACGGGCACTCATAAAATTGTCTAAGGCCAGCTTCGAGAGAAAAATTGCACAGGACACTAAGGATAATCACAAGGCTTTCTTTAGTTATGTTAGGAACCTGGGTGGTAATTCCCAGATATGCTCAGAATTAGTCCAAAATGACAAAAAATACACTGAACCCACAGACACTGCCAACATCCTAGCTGACAGGTTCAGCACAAACTCCCCCCCCCACCAAAAGGGCAAATATCAATCCCAGCAGAGAGCTGCCCCCCTGACATCTCAGATACTCAGGTAAGAGCCACCCTCTCCAAAGCAAAAAACACAGCATCAATGGGACCAGACGGTGTCCCGGCTGCATCCTACATGAACTCCAAGAAGAGCTAAACCCAAACATAAAACTACTGTTCAGTCTCAGCCTTACTACAGGATATGTGCCCAAAGAGTGGCATACAGCAACAGTGGTCCCTCTCCATAAAGGTGGTGCCTCAACGGATCCTGGAAACTATCGCCCCATAAGCCTGACTAGCTTGGTCTGCAAAGCTATGGAAAGGATCACCATGGACCTCATAAATAAAGATATTGGGGACCTACAGACACTGGATCCTACCCAGTTCGGCTTTGTTAAGGGCGGATCCTGCCTCTTAAACCTGGTTGATTTCTTTGAAACAGTCACCAAGGCCATTGACGAGGGGTAGGTGGTCCACACAGCCTACCTGGACCTCGCAAAAGCCTTCGATACAATACCCCACTCGGGCATTATAGATAAGCTCACCAGCTTAAATATAAACCCGTATGTCACTAGATGGATTGCAAACTGGCTCAAGGACAGAACCCACATGGTTAGAATTGCTGGAGCCATGTCAGACTCCAAACCAGTTACAAGTGGTGTCCCACAAGGCTCAGTCCTGGGACCTCTCTTGTTCGGTATATATTTCTCGGAGGTACAGGCCAACACAGAATGACTGTGGCTGACCAAGTTCGCAGATGACTGCAAACTGGGTGCCATAATCAACTCTCCAGCCGACACAAGCATCCTCCAAAAGGGCCTCATAGAAACAGACAGCTGGTGCCAGAGCCATGGCCTCAAGCTAAATGCCAAAAAGTGTATAGTCATCCCCTTTGGCAAAAACAAAGTGCCCACAAATTACCACATAGGTGGTAATCTATTAAGTACAAAAGAAGTAATTAGGGACCTGGGGACCCAAGTTGATAGCAATCTCTCATTTGACAACCACGTGGCCAAAGTGGTTAGAAAAACATTTTATATAGCCCACCTAATCATGAAGGGATTCACATCTAGATCAGTGGAGGTCATCGTGCCTCTTTACTCATCCTTCATCAGGCCCAAAATTGAGTACAATGCCCCTTTTGGGATGTACCTTACCAGACACCTGCAGCAACTGGAAAGACCCCAAAAGTACCTCACCAAGAGGATCAAAGGGCTCAAACAGATGCCATATGCTGCCCGGTTAAAGAAACTCCAGCTCTACTCAGTGGCATACCACCTGTTCAGAGGCGATCTGTGCCTGACGATAAAGCCATGTCCAACCCGGAATTAATGGACATGCTGCACCTCAGAAAATCCAAATCCCATCGAGCTCTGGCGCTTTCGAGACTTGAACCTCAGCACTGAAATAAATAGGACATGCTGGAGGGACAGATTCATAACCCAGAGGCTCCCTTCACTCTGGAATAAAATCCCAGTCCAAGTTAGGCAGAGTCCCTCATTGACTCTCTTCAAGAGGAATCTTGATGAGTGGATGGGAGATCGTAGGTTTACCCCTGGTATCACTTCTGTGTCGCTGTTAGACAGAGGCACAGTATACTAACCTCGAAAAAGGGCATAGCAAAATAAATTTAAAATGGGTGGCGAAAGCCAAATACATTCTGGCTAGGCTTATAAATGCCCTAGGGCAGATAGCCTAGTATGAACCTATGAACCTATATGTACCCAAAGAGTGGCGTACAGCAACAGTGGTCCCTCTCCACAAAGGTGGTGCCTCAACGGATCCTGGAAACTATCGCCCCATAAGCCTGACTAGTTTGGTCTGCAAAGCTATGGAAAGGATCATCATGGACCTCATAAAAAAAGATATTGGGGACCTACAGACACTGGATCCTACCCAGTTCGGCTTTGTTAAGGGCAGATCCTGCTTCTTAAACCTGGTCGATTTCTTTGAAACAGTCACCAAGGCCATTGACGAGGGGAAGGTGGTCCACACAGCCTACCTGGACCTCACAAAAGCCTTCGATACAATACCCCACTCGGGCATTATAGATAAGCTCACCAGCTTAAATATAAACCCCTATGTCACTAGATGGGTTGCAAACTGGCTCAAGGACAGAACCCACATGGTTAGAATTACTGGAGCCATGTCAGACTCCAAACCAGTTACAAGTGGCATCCCACAAGGCTCAGTCCTGGGACCTCTCCTGTTCGGTATGTATTTCTCGGAGGTACAGGCCAACACGGAAGGACTGTGGCTGACCAAGTTCGCAGATGACTGCAAACTGGGCGCTATAATCGAGACTCCAGCCAACACAATCATCCTCCAAAAGGGCCTCATAGAAACAGACAACTGGTGCCAGAGCCATGGCCTCAAGCTAAACGCCAAAAAGTGTATAGTCATCCCTTTCGGCAAAAACAAGTGCCCACAAATTACCACATAGGTGGTAATCCATTAAGTACAGAAGAAGTAATTAGGGACCTGGGGACCCAAGTTGATAGCAATCTCTCATTTGACAACCACGTGGCCAAAGTGGTTAGAAAAACATTTTATATAGCCCACCTAATCATGAAGGGATTCACATCTAGATCAGCGGAGGTCATCGTGCCTCTTTACTCATCCCTCATCAGGCCCATAATTGAGTACAATGCCCCTTTTGGGATGTACCTTACCAGACACTTGCAGCAACTGGAAAGACCCCAAAAGTACCTCACCAAGAAGATCAAAGGGCTCAAACAGATGCCATATGCTGCCCGGCTAAAGAAACTCCAGCTCTACTCAGTGGCATACCGCTTGCTCAGAGGCGATCTGTGCCTGACGTATAAAGCCATGTCCAACCTGGAATTAATGGACATGCTGCACCTCAGAAAATCCAAATCCCATCGAGCTACGTGCTCGAGAGACTTGAACCTCAGCACTGAAATAAATAGGACATGCTGGAGGGACAGATTCATAACCCAGAGGCTCCCTTCACTCTGGAATAAAATCCCAGTCCAGGTTAGGCAGAGTCCCTCATTGACTCTCTTCAAGAGGAATCTTGATGAGTGGATGGGGGGTCGTAGGTTTACCCCGGGTATCACTTATGTGTCACTGTTAGACAGAGGCACAGTATACTAACCTCGAAAAAGGGCATAGCAAAATTAATTTAAAATGGGTGGCGAAAGCCAAACACACTCTGGCTAGGCTTATAAATGCCCTAGGGCAGATAGCCTAGTATGAACCTATGAACCTATATGAGTTTGCATTAACTGTTTACATCATTTGCTTCTATCTTGTTCATGATGTAATTTTCTTTGCAAATATTATAGTACTTTTCTGGTAATTTCTCTTATTTCCTTTTAAAATTATTAAATCTTGTATGTACATACTCAGTAATGCTTTGAAACACTTGTATTTTGGTGAAAATGTGTACTTGTCACTTTAAGAGCCTTTTGATTTAAGTTAAGCCCCATACTGCTTTGCTTCAAGTGCTCGTCACTCTCTGTAATCAAGTTACTTTCGTTTTTGGCCATTTATGACTCTAATGGACTCCAACAGCCTTTTTTTTAATTGTAATCCTTGAGATGGATTAAAAATTATATTTTGCCAGCTCGTGGCTTTGGTAGGAAAGCAGAGAACTGTAAGTGAAACTTTTAGACTTCTAGAATAGACCGTGAGCTTAGAGAGCTGTTTTTTTTTTTTACTTTTAGTTTCTTCTAATTCATTTAAAATGACTACCAGCACCCACTGCTCCACAGAAAAGTGCCCCAAACAACATTTTTAATATTAATAGCACTTTTTTAACTATTAACACAGAGTTTACAAAGGAACAAATCATAAACATTTGGTTTTTTAAAATTATATAATTTTATATTTCCTACACCATTCGCACTAGAGTTAAAAGCAGTATAGCATTGTGTTATCAAACTGTTAAAGCCTGAAAGCGTGTATGGTAATTCCATATTTCATATGTTAAGACATGACAAGTTAGTACTGCTTGTTCTAGATATTAAAGCAGTTCTTTGATATTTGTCTTATTTTATATGTTTAATATTGCATTGGTATAAATAATAAAAGGCATTTACCTTGTCATTTATACCAGAGTCAAAAGCAGTATAGCATTGTGTTATTAAACTGTTAAAGCCTGAAAGCATGTATGGTAATTCTGTTTTTCATGTGTTAAGACATAGCAAGTTAGTAACACTTGTTCTAGATATTAAATCAGTTATTTGATATTTGTCTTATTTTAGATGTTTAATACTGCATTAGTATAAATAATAAAAGGCATTTACCTTGTCATTCATACCAGAGTCAAAAGCAGTATAGCATTGTGTTATTAAACTGTTAAAGCCTGAAAGCAAGTATGGTAATTCATTTTTTATATGTTTAGTCAAACAAGTTTAGTAATACTTGTTCTAGATATTATACGGAATGTGAGACCATCCAAGTGCAATTGACAGCGGGTAAATTGAATGTTCAATTTATAGCTTGCTACAGATCTCCCACCTTGTCTCAGGACCCTCACGCACCATTCCTGAGAACATTAGAAAGTATGAAGATTCTACCCAACACCATGCTACTGGGTGACTTCAACTATCCATATATTGACTGGGAAAACTACTCAAGCTCAAATGCCGTAGCCCAATGCTTCCTTCAGTTTATAAACACAAACGCCCTAGAACAGCTGGTCACCACTCCCACAAGAGGTGACAACATACTGGACCTGGTCATCACCAACATGGGGAACCTATGTTCCACACCTGAGGTAAACTTGTCATTGGTAAGATCAGATCACAAACTAATCACACTGGACATCCACATCCCGACCCCCCCCCCCCCCAGTCAAGGAAATCAAGGTAAAAAACTTCTCTAAAGCCAACTTCACACTCCTCAAGACCGAGGTGGGAAGTTTCAAAGCTCCCAATCAAATGGAAAATGATGACCCATCAGCAGAATCCTTTACAAGTGCATTCTATGAACACCTTCAAGAATGCATGGACCGAGCCATCCCAAGTAAAACCAAGACCAACTCCTCAAAAAAGAGGAAGCCAGTCTGGTGGACCCCGGCCATAAATAAACTTTACAACAGAAGGAGGAAACTCCTGCAAGATAGAACAAAATCCCAAAATAAGAAGGCATCTCTGATTAACATCAGTAAAAAAACTGCGCTCCCTCATTAAATCATCCAAGACCAACTTCGAAAGAAAAATAGCCAATGACTCTAAGGATAACCACAAGGCCTTCTTTAATTATGTCAAGAGTCTAGGGGCAAACTCTCAGATATGCTCCGAGCTAGTGCATAATGGCCATAAATACAGTGAACGAACCGATATTGCCAAAATCCTGGCTGACAAGGTCAGTGCAAACTTCACCCCCCCCCCTCCACCAAAGGGGCTAGCACCCATCCCAGAAGAATGTGGCGCTCCAGATATCTCAGACACACAAGTAAAGACAGTCCTTGCAAAGGCCAAAAACACAGCATCAATGGAACCAGATTCTATCCCAGGTTGTGTCTTACACGAGCTTCAAAATGAACTAACCCCCCATCCCAAATCACTATTCAAACTCAGCCTCTCTACAGGCGATGTACCTAAAGAATGGTGTACAGCAACAGTCGTACCACTCCACAAAGGTGGTGCCACAACTGACCCTGGGAACTATCGCCCTATAAGCTTGACTAGCTTGGTCTGCAAAGCCATGGAACGCATTATCATGGAGCTCATTAACAGGGACATTGGGAACCTCCAGACACTGGACCCCATCCAGTTTTGCTTTGTTAAAGGCAGATCTTGCCTCCTGAACTTGGTCGACTTCTTCGAAACAGTCACCAAGGCCATAGATGAAGGGAAGGTGGTCCACACAGCATATCTGGACCTCGCTAAGGTGTTCAACACCATCCCACACTCAGGTATCATAGACAAACTCACCAGCTTAAATATCAACCCCCATGTCACGAGATGGGCTGCCAGTTGGCTCTCAGACAGAACCCACACAGTAAGAGTGGCAGGCGCCATGTCTGGCTCTAAACCAGTCACAAGCGGAGTCCCACAGGGCTCAGTCCTGGGACCACTCCTGTTCAGTATATATTTCTCCGAAGTACAGGCAAAGGCGGAGGGACTGTGGCTAACCAAGTTCGCAGATGACTGTAAATTGGGTGCAATAATTGACTCTCCAGCTGACACAGACATCCTGCAAAAGGGTCTCACAGAGACAAACACCTGGTGTCAAAGTCACGGCCTCAAGCTAAATGCCAAAAAATGCATAGTAATCTCATTTGGGAAAAACAAAGTACCTACAAACTACCACATAGATGGGAATCCACTAAGTACAGAAGAAGTAATTAGGGACCTGGGTACCCAAGTAGATAGCATGCTCTCGTTTGATAACCACATAGCCAAAATGGTCAGGAAATCCTTCTATGTGGCACACCTGATCACAAAGGGTTTCTCATCCAGATCCAAGGAGGTGATTGTGCCCCTTTACTCCTCACTCATTAGGCCCATAATAGAGTACAATGCCCCATTTGGGATGTACCTCACTAGACACCTGCAACAACTAGAAAGACCACAGAAGTACCTCACTAAGAGGATTAAGGGCCTTAAACAATTACCCTATGAAGCACGACTAAAAAAGATCCAGCTCTTCTCAGTCTCAGGCTTACCGTCCGCTCAGAGGTGACCTATGCCTGACCTATAGGGCCATGTCAAACCCTGAACTAATGGACATGCTTTATCTCAAAAAAACGAGATCCCTCAGAACCACTCATTCTAATGACTCGAACCTATGTACAACAATAAACAGGACATGCTGTGCCCAGCGACTCCCCTCACTCTGGAATATAATCCCAATCCATATTTGACAGAGCTCCTCTCTGACCCTCTTCAAGAGAAATCTTGATGAGTGGATGGGTAATCGTAAGTTCTACCCTGGGATCACTTCAGGAGCCCTTTTGACAGAGGCCCAGGTTACTAATCTAATGGGGAGGCGAAAGCCATCACTCTGTGGCTAGGCTTATAAATGCCCATGGGCAGATAGCCTAGTACTTACCTATGAACCTATATTAAAGCAGTTCTTTGATATTTGTTTTATTTTAGATGTTTAATACTGCACTAGTATAAATAATAAAAGGCATTTACCTTAAAATGAGATTGTTTCCAAACAGTATTTGTCACCCAGTTCATTTTTATATTCCATGGTGGTTTTGTTGTAAAATCTGGATCTATCTAACTAGTTGAAGATTTGAATGAGTACTTTTGCTCTAATATTTGTTTAAACATCTTTAGCTTTTAATCTTCATTTGTCTCTCAGCTTCTTCTTCTTCTGTTTTCCATTCATTTTTCTCAGCATGGCATTTCAAACCAAAAGAACTCCAATCCATTTCTTCTATCTTGTCTTAGACTTTATTACCTGATAAGATGAGTCACTGACATTTCTATTGAGTCAAATAATTTTGGGCCATCACTGAAGAATATTTTAATTCTTGCTGGAAAAAACAGATGCACTTTGAGTTGCCTCTTTTTAAGTTCTTTTATTAATGGTAAACACTCTTCTTTTGGCCATTACACCAGATGAATAATCATTATCAAACCGGATTATGTGCGCTCCAGATTTGACCAGGCAGTTTTTAATACAAGTTCTTTATTTTGAGATGAAAAGAGTTTGAGTGTGACAGACCTGGGACTGTTTGTTTTGTTTGATGCTGAGACTGGCTTTAAGGATCTGTGAGCTCTCTCAGTCCCATATGAGAGAGCCTCTGGAAGCTTTAAAATGACTGGAAGCCATGTATTATGAAAGTTCACCATATTACTACCCTCAGTTCCTTATGGTATTCCATAAATCTGGAGATTGTTGCATCTGGATCTATTTTTTAGATCTTCAGTTTTGTCCATTAGTGAAATACTTTGTCTATTTAGTGTGTCAATATGTTTTTCATAGTCAAGAATTCTATTTTCTTCATCAGTTAATGTTTTTTCCATATTTTCTGTCTTCACGTTATGTTGCTTTGTCAGTTCCTGTAATTGTTGAATGTGCTTTTTACTATTCTCTTCAAAAGTGTCCAGTTTCTTGCTCATTTTATCAAATTTCAGTGACAAGTCCTGCATTGTTGTTAATAATGATTGTAAATCCTTATTCATTGTTTGGTCAGACATAGTATTTTCTGTGAAGCTCATCTTTTGTCTGGTCCTGATGCTTTCTGTTCAGTTTTTTGACAGGAATATTTGTAGAAAATGCCAACATTTTTTATGTAGACGTCTTATACCATTAGTTGTGATATTCCAGCAAAGTTGAACTGTCCATGATCAATATTTTTTAATTTTTCCTGTCAGAAAAAGATTTCTCTGTCTCTCTTAAAACTTGTTAATACATTAATCTAAGGTCTTTAATGCAGTCATTTCCCCATGCAAGAATGAGGAAAAGCACATTAATCTCTATTTACCATGCCTAGTTTTTATGCATTGCAGTGCCTACATTTCTTAAAACTGAAAATGAAGAGAGAGAAAAGGGTGAAAGAAAAGAAAAAAAAAAAGAACATCACCAGCTGTTTACAGTCTGCATTACACTTAAAAATAACTGAAAAAAAATTACCTTATAGCATGTAAAGTAAAACACATGCCACAAAATTGGTACTATTTAAGGAAAAAATATTTACTTACAGTTAACTTCCTCTTTCCTCTTGCCCTCCCCAAAAAGTTTTCCGAACATTAATGACATGAAGTAGGGCATATGCTTTAGAGTCCCCCACAAGTACAACAGACTCTGAAAAAGTTTAGTATTTCAAGATTTTCTTGTTCTGTCATATTTCAGAAATATAATTATTGCACTGCAGTCCCATATTAAGTTACTGGTTTTATTACTGTTCATCTCCAAAATCCTGTCTCTGCTTCATTTCCAATGTACTCTTGATTCTTCTGGTCAACTGTCATGCTCCCTTCCTTCTGTCCAACATTTTCTATTGAAACAGTGGAAAGGGTTTCACAGGTAAAGTCTCTCTGTAGTCTTTATTACCAGAATAACAAGAAGCAGCATCTCCATCTGTTCCACAGCTCACTTTTTGTTGGACAAACCTTTGTATTTCCTCCTTAGTATGTACTTCATGGAAAAATGATTTGTCCTTCCAGGCAAGAATACCTTGAAGACAGCTGGGTACAGCAGTTTGAATCTCACACCTGCATCTTGACATTCCCTGAATAGTGGAATGCATTCTCTTCTGTCTGGTGTACAGTGAGTAATCATTCTATACAAACACTCTGCTGTCTCCCACTTTTAGTACTTTGTCCTTCTGAAACTTTTGTCAGAATCAACTCCTTCTGCTGATAAGATTGCATCTTTGCTATTAAAGGACTAGGTTGCTTTCTTATAGCCAGATCTGGAGCATGCACACGATGTGCCCTTTCATCTAACAGCTCCTGCTATGGAATACCAGTCCAGTTGCTTATTTGTGCTTTCATAAAATGAATGCAGTCTGTCCCTTCCAGCTTCTGTGGCATAGCTGAAAGTCTCAGGTTTTCCTTACGTGCTCAGTCCTCTAATTCTTTTATTTTTTTTTAAACATCTCTTCCTGAGCAGTCTCATATTCAGCCATCCTTTTCTTTATTTCATCCTCTGATTTTTGCATCTTTGTCATCTCATCCGAATATCTGTTTAAAGCTTCTTTCATTTTTTTCTAGCCTTTTGTTTTTTGTGTTGATATACTCCATCAGTGTTTTGTTTATTTTTAACCAGGTCTGTATGCAGTTGTCTTATCTTCCTGTAGGTTACTGGAAGTCATGTTTGAAGGTTGCATTGCTTTTTGCTGAACAGCTGTAGAACTCTCCCCAGTCAGTGTTATTTCCTCACTTTTTATAGCTGATTTTTTCCAGGTTTTCTTTATTTCGTTATTCCTGGCATCCAGGCAGTACACTTACAAGCCAGTTACTGAAATTTACCCATAAACACAAGTCTACTGGCTTTCTCTGCTTAGTTTCTGTTTTCATACTGGGGGAGCTAGAAACAAGCTGTTACTCAATGTGCAGCCATCTTGGAAATCCAGCTCATTGTTGGGTGTTGATAGTATACACCTAGAGCTGAGACAACAGTGCATGTTTTTTCATGCTATTGCTAAACCTCACTTAATGAGCGGTATAGTGACTCAGCTCAGTACACATTTTATATTTTACTCTGCTTGGTGATTTGGGGATGAATCATGAGATCATACCCACTGGTAACTGTCAGATCATTGTAGGCAGTGGAGTGAATGAAAGGATTTCAGCCCCTGCCTACCATCATAGTATTCTTCTTTCCTTTTAAAAGTTGTATGCTTCCTGTATTTACTATTTTTAGTGCAAGCCACATTTTTACATTTGCCTTCTAGCTCTATACTAGAAAATTTGCATTACTGTCTCACTTATCTTGAGTTCATTTGTATTAATCAGTGTTGTGTGAATGATTTTTTATTTCATTTTTTTTTTTTGCAAAACCTGCTGTCCATCAGGTCTCTCCACCAGGGACTTATAGGTTCACAGATTCATAGGTGTTTACTAGGCTAACGACCACAAGGGTCTTTTTTAGCCTAGCCATGCATCCCAAATCTCTGATGAGTTCTGATACCCTTGATAAGTGTAAGCATGGGCCTGGGGAGATGAACCATTTACAGGTTACTTGTTTTGCATCAGAGACATAGGTGCCAAACCAGGAATGAATTCCTGATTTCCCATCCAGTTGTCCAAGTTGCACTTGAATTGGATTAGGGAGGAACTCTGCTTCACATTGATGGGGAGCCTGTTCCTTAGATGGGGTAGTCTCTGGGATACATACCTATCTCTCCCACCAGGCCTATTTATATCACAGGCAAGGTTTAAGTCTTTAGAACGTGTAATTCTGGTACTGTTTGTTTTGTGGATATGCAGAAGGTCCATCAGAGTGGGGTCTGACAATGCCCTGTATGCCAGGCATAGATGTCCCCTCAAAAGCCTAAAGGAGGCAGAATGCAGGGATAAGACCTTGAGGTGGTCTGCATAGGACATATTACTTACACCCTGTATTCTTTTAGTGAGGAACCTCTGTGGATATTCCATTTGTTGGATACGCTTAGTTAGGTACATACTAAAGGGGGCATTGTACTCAATGATAGGTCTGATGAATGCCAAATACAGTGGAACAATAACTTCCTTGGACTTAGATGACATACCTTTGTTTATAAGTTGAGCAACATAGAATGATTTCCTCACCACTGTAGACACATGGTGATCAAAGGCTAGATTACTATCTGTGTGTGTCCCTAAGCCCCTGACTACTGAGTCAACTTTAAGGGGTGTGTTCTCAATATGATAGTTACCAGGGATGGATGACTTCCCAAATGATGCTATTACGCACTTCTTGGCATTTAGTTTTAGTCCATGACTCTGACACCAGTTCTTTGTCTGTGTCAGCCCCTCCTGGAGAACATTTGTGTCAGTGTGAGATTCAGTGACAGCTCCTAATTTGCAGTCATCTGCAGATGTAGTCAGCCAGAGACCACTGACATTGGCCATGACTTCTGAGAAGTAAATGCCAAAAAGGAGTGGTCCAAGGACTGATCCCTGAGGGCCTCCACTTGTGACTGCCCACTTGTAGAGGTGGGGTTCCCAATTTGTACTTGCTGGGTCCTGTCTGTGAGCCAGTTGGCTTTCCACTGGTTGATATACGGGTTTATACCTAACTTCTTGAGTTTGTCAACAATGCCCGAGTGGGGTATTGTGTCAAATGCCTCAGCCAGGTCAAGGTAGGCCGTGTGAATGATTTTTACCCTCATCCCTTGCTTTGGTGACCTTCTCAAAGAAGTCCACCAGGTTGAGTAGGCATGATCTGCCCTTTACGAAAGCAAACTGAGTTGGGTCCAGTGTCTGGAGGTTTACTATATCTCTGTTGTTCATCTCCATGATACTTCTTTCCATGGCTTTACATATAAGACTAGTTTTCTTATATGTAAACTTATTTGTAGTGGAGACAGCCATCAAGGGTTTTGTGATTAAATCTCTAACCCTGCAACCCCTGTGACTGACATTTGCACCTGCATCACTGTGTGGGTGTTCTGTGTTCTCTGTGGGATGTGCTTGCTCCCATACACAATCTTGTGAGGGCTATAAACACTGGCATGCGTCACCAAGCCCCGTCTTCTGGTTAAATGGTCATTTTTGTCCACGAAACCTCCATTTGTAGGGGAGCTGTTTGGCTGACCAGGACTACCATTTCTCTCCCCTCAGGATGGGAAAGCCAGCATGACCATCTCACTCCCACCTTCCACTTCCTGGCTGTTCCTATACTCAAAACACCAGTCAGATTCTAGGTGTCCCCATCATAGTCAGGACTTCATCACTGTATACTGTAGAACTGGGTAGGGTGAATGACTTGTCTCACATGTGATTAGGTAAAATAGTCAACTACTTTGGTCTGCAGTTGTTTCTTTCTGCTGCCCCACTATATGTTTCTAGTGAGCCATGTGCCTGTGTAAGCAAGATTTAATAGTGTAACTCAGAAGATTAAGTGTATGAACAAAAGGCTTCATTCTGTAAGCCCTCTGTTTGTTTCCTGTCACTTATCACTTGTTATCTGCCCTTTGACTTTAAGCAAATAACAAAACCCAATAGTACTCCTTGGCTGTACCTGAGAAAGATGCACATTTGCATAGTGGTTTTACCCATTAAAGTTGCTTCTAATTACTTTGACTGTCACGTACAGAGCTGGTCATACCATTAATTGACTACAGTCATCACCCTATTTTAGAATATGAGATGATAAATTATTGTAAAAACATTTAGTAATGGTGACCTAAGACATATTTTGTATTTTGGAAACTACATGATTGCCTTACTTTAGGGATTTCTAGTTGGCAGTGTGACCTAACAGACTGTAGTAATTTTAGTCATTAAGTCTATGCATGGAAATTGCCTTACAGGAACCAGCTACATAACCCATCTTTCCTTACCATCAAGAACAAACTGTTCCAACATGCTGACATTCAACCTGTTATGTAATTCTACAGAAGTGGGAATAAATGAACATTGTTTAGTAGCTTGTATCACTACATGTTATTAAAAAGAGATAAAATCATTATTTTAATCACTGGGCGTTGTAAGAATTCAGTGTTCTGAAGGCCTTTTAGGAGGCTGCGTAGATAGTTAAGCACTGCAGCTGCTTACCAAGCTTGAGTCAGCCATTATTGCATTGCGTACTCTGTGAATTGTTTGTTCAAACTTCTTTGTATGAGAGGCTTGAGAAACACACTTCTGTTTATTTAGAGGGAATAACTGTGGTATACTTATGGTTGTATACATGCATTTTTGAAATTCATAAGGTAAACATGTATCCTTGTTGCTATTTTAATCCCTAATCAGTAGGGATATTTAAAACTGCTTAGGATAGATAGCTACGATGACACTTATTTCTAAGTAATCTGTCTCATTTCTGCAAATAAGGATTCAAGGTGGCTAATACAGCTACTGCACAGGAAGAAACATACATCATTGCATATGTGACCGCTGACATTTCAGGTGAAAGAGAAAAATGAGTGGTTTCATTCATCTTAAAATGTTGCTGATGTTATGGCTGCTACTTCTGCTGGGCATTAGGATGACATTGGCAGTTTTTACTATTAACCTAGACATACACAATCATTTTCCATGCCACCTCATGAATAAAACTGCTGTCATTTTTCAAATATAGGTCAAAACTATTTCTTCATAGCAATATGAAAGATTACTCTTATGACATGTTTTAATCTCTGCCATGCACATTTTTTTTCTTGAAGTACAACTAAAAAGAGTGTGTAAAAAGTAGGGGAAAAATAAGTCCTCAAAAGATATGAACATAACTCCTAGAAGTGTTATTTCAAGAGCACAGTTGGATGAAACTCAGCAGACTGAAATATCAAGACATAGAGTAACCTCCACCCAATTCCCTAAATAATATAGATTCCATAGTCTCATGCAAGCCAGAAGTAAAAGTAACTACTGAAAATTCAAACACCTGGATTTCAATAAACTGAGTTCTGTAAATCACTGTTCTGTAATTTACTGTTAATGTCACAGGCATGTGTTTCTTGTTCGGCCTTATAATTTATTAGTTTTTCACTTAGAGTTTACCCCACACCTTATCCTTCAGAATGATCAGTGAAACCTGACATTTTTAAATTCCAGATGTTCTTCATATTGATCACTTCTGCAGTAACCTAAGCTAGATGGGTTATATCCTTTAAGGATATAGCAACTGGCCAGCTTCCACAGCTTCAAGGCACCTTCCATTTACCCAGACCATTAGTCAGCCTGAGCTGACTAAAGAGACAGGTTTGGGTACCAAGCCTTTCAGAGCTTTCTTGTTGCCCAAGAATATGATTCTTTGAGGCTTTTGGATCAATGATTGCCTTGTGCTTTTCCTTTTCTGTGCAGATACAGTGGATATAAAAAGTTTGCACACCCCTGTTAAAATGCCAAGTTTTTGTGATATAAAAAAATGAGACCACAATAAATCATTTCAAAACTTTTCCCAGCTTTACTGTGACCTATAAACTTGTACCATTCAATTGAAAAACAAATCTATTAGGGGAAAAAATATAAAAAATAAAAAGCGTACAATAAGCTGGTTGCATAAGTGTGCACACCCTTAAACTAATACTTTGTCGAAGCACCTTTTGATTTAATTATAACATTCAGTCTTCTTGGGTAGGAGTCTATCAACATGGCACATCTTGACTTGGCAATATTTGCCCACTCTTCCTTGCAAAAGCACTCCAAATCTGTCAGATTGTGAGGGTATCTCTTATGCACAGCCCTCTTCAGGTCACCCCCACATATTTTCTATTGTATTTAGGTCTGGGCTCTGGCTGGGCCATTCCAAAACTGTAATTTTATTCTGGTGAAGCCATTCTTTTGTTAATTTAGATGTATGCTTGGGATAATTGTCATGTTGAAAGGTGAAATTCCTCTTCATCTTCATCTTCAGCTTTCTAGCAGACACTTGAAGGTTTTGGCCAAAAGTGACTGGTGTTTGGAACTGTTCATAATTCCCTCCACCTTGACTAAAGCCCCAGTTCCAGCTGAAGAAAAGCAACCCCAAAGCATGATACTGCCACCACCATGCTTCACCTTGGGGATGGTGTTTTTTTGGTGGTGCAAAGTGCTTTTGTGCCAAACGTACCTTTTGGAATTGTAGCCAAAAATGTTCGACCTTGGTCTCATCAGACCATAACAGATTTTCACACACGATTTTGGGAGACTTGAGGTATTGTTTTGCAAATTTTAGCCGGGCCTGGATGTTTTTCTGTGTAAGAAAAGGCCTCTGTCTTGCAACCATACCCCATAGCCCGGACATATGGAGAATACGGGAGATTGTTGTCACATGTAGTACACAAACAGTACTTGCCAGAAATTCCTACAGCTCCTTCAGTGTTGCTGTAAGTTTGTTGGCAGCCTCCCTGACCAGTTTTCATCTTGTATTTTCACCAATGTCGGAAGGACATCCAGTTCTTTGCACCATCACTGTTGTCCCACATTTTCTCCACTTTTTTTCTTCACTGTATCCCACAGTATATCCAATGCTGTGGAAATTTTTTTGTACCCTTCTCCTGACTGATACCTTTCAACAATGAGATCCCTTTGATGCTTTGTAAGCTGTCTGCGAACCATGGCTTTTGCTGTAGCAGGCAACTGAGTACATGTCAGGAAAATCCTAATAGGACAGCTGAACTTTATTTGGGGTTAATCAGAGTCTCTAATTGATAGCAGGTATGTACCCAAGAAGACTGAATGTTGTAATTAAATCAAAAAGTGCTTCAACAAAGTATTAGTTTAAGGGTGTGCACACTTATGCAACCAACTTATTGTACATTTTTCATATTTTTATATTTTCCCCTAACAGATTTGTTTGTTTTTCAATTGAATTGTACAGGTTATAGGTCACATTAAAGGTGGGAAAAGTTTTGAAATGATTTATTGTGGTCTCATCTTTTTATATCACAATAAACTGACATTTTAACAGAGGTGTGTAAACTTTTTATATCCAGTGTAAGTTCTGTTTGAGGAAAAATAATCTGTTTTAAAATATTCTGAATGTATTAATGATGTACAGATGGAGCAAATTATATGTAAAGTCAATAATAAGTTAAAGGAACTACATATTTTAGGTCTCATGGATGATAGTCTTTTTAGATATTTTGAGATAACCAACCCCACCATTCCTATAATTCAAGGACAACCAAAAATTCATAAAAATAAGGATAACCCCCCTATGAGACCCATAGTAGCGGGAAGAAATTGGTGTACTGAATCCATATCCATATACTTGGAAAAGAAATTAAATCCCCTCTTAAAGATATCTGCAACCATTTTAAAAGATACAGAACACTTTATTAAGGACCTATACTCCCTATATATGCAAGCGAAACGGAAGATAGGGAAGTGTTTGTTAGTTACACTGGATGTGACTTCATTATTTACTGTTATTCCGAATGATATAGGAATTAAATATGTTAATAAAATGATGACTGAAGCTGACAGGTATGCTAAAAATGAAATAGAAATAATACAAGCCCTACTATATTTGGTCTTAGAAAATAACATTTTTATGTTTGGAGAAAATATTTATTGGCAAAAAAATGGAGTAGCAATGGACACAACATGTGTGAATACATACGCAAATATTGTTATGGCTGTATGGGAAAATGAATATATAATAAAAGGAGCATTCAATAATAACATCATATTTTTCCGCATATTTGTGGATGACCTTTTTCTTTTATGGAGAGGCACTATAGAACAATTAAAA
This sequence comes from Protopterus annectens, assembly GCF_019279795.1. NCBI lineage: Eukaryota > Metazoa > Chordata > Ceratodontiformes > Protopteridae > Protopterus > Protopterus annectens. The sequence continues at coordinate 696,716,107 of NC_056727.1, forward strand.
GAGTTTGTATTATACTTAAATAAGACTACACATTTTCTTAAATTTACAGGGGCTTGTTCTAAACAAGAAATACATTTTCTAGATGCTACAATTTTTAAAGAAAATGAGAATGAAATTTGTACTAAAATGTATAGGAAAGAATGTCATGTAAATAAATTATTGAGTAATGATAGTATGCATCCGAAATTTGTCTTTAAAAATGTTACACAAAATCAATTCTATAGAGCTTCTAGATTAAATGTTAAAAGGGAAGACTTTGAACATCAAATTAATGTTACAAAGAATGAATTAAAGGAAAGGGGATATAGAGGTTATAGTATTAATAGAAGTGCTAATCAAATAAAAGAATTAAGACATAACAAAGCTAAATCATATTTTTCAGAAACTGTAGAACATATAAATGATATGAGTAAAAATACTTTTGGGGCTAAGGATCTAAGGCCATGTTTTTATTATTCAGGGAATATCAGAGAATATACCAGTATTATAAATAAATATTGGAACATTCTAACTATAGATGAACAAATCAGTACATTTTTTAGTTCAACACCACAATTCACATTTAAAAATAATTTATCCTTGAAAATAAGATAATGTACTAGTAGAGCAATAAAAGCTCCACAGTCAATAATAGGAACAGTGCCATGTAAGCAATGCACTTGGTGTAGTTATATAACAACAGAGAAGGAATTTAAACATCCAGACATAGGTAAAGTTTTCTATCTAAGAGTTAGAGCTGACTGTAATACGAAGCATGTACTGTATTTGGCTAATTGCCAAATATGTAATAAATTCTGTGTGGGTAAAACAGATAAAATTTAAAGTATTGGGTATTATTAATGAAAATAAGAGAAAGGGAGATATTAGAAATAAAACAGAAACTATGGAAGTAGAATGGATAGTAAGGCTCAGGGCAAATGCAGGACATGGTCTTAATGATGTTATTCCATTGAGACCAGTTTTAAAGAACAGATCATTACGTAGATAGTCTCTATCTTAGCTTTTTAGTATTTTTATTGGCTTATTAAATGTTTTATTTTTATATATATCATGGTATGCATTAGAATTTGGTATCCTTGCAGAAATTAGTTGAAGTATTTTTATATATTTTTATATGTATTCATGTAATGTATTAGAAGGGAATGAATGTAAAGTAATATGGCTTTAAGAACCAATTAAGCTGAATATTTTTGGATTTAAATATTTATTGTTTAATAGTATTTTCCTGTTCAGGAAATTTATTTTAAAGCTAGCAGTTTGTGTTTATGGACTGTCACTAGACTGTACTGTACCTTTAAATGAGAGCCCTCTTTTTTTCCTGTCATTTTAAAAGTTGTTTGAAGTATTTAAAAAAAATTGAGGAGAAATTGTGTGTGTATTTTGCTTTGTGGGTCTGGCTAAGTGTGTTAAAGTGCTTTTTGCCATATTTTCTGTGCAAAAAACTTTAAATTTTTTACTGGCTTTTGCTGCTTGTTTTACTTGGAAAAGAGGCACTATTTTTGAATTGACCATGAAAGAAACTCTCAGTCCTACATTAGGTCCTTCTTCCAGCCACAAAAAGAAAATGTTAGGCAAACAGCCTTAGCCACCACAGCAGGCTAGCAATTTGCCTTGACCACAGGTGGGTGACTGTAATGTAACAATTACTCATACCTCAGACAACTCATCTTTTACCCCAGATCCCTCTGGTGTAACACATAGAGCCGCCTGGGTTTAGCAACATCCTCTGCAGCTGTTGGGTTCCCCTCAGTGAGCAGGCGAGAGAAACTCTTGTCAGTCCTGGGACAGGGAACAAGGAAGGCTTCCCTGCTTTGTCATAATGTTGTGCCCGTCCCTGAGAAGGTGCTGCCATTAAAAACACTGTTGGCCCTATTTTTCCTGTCAAAAAGAAGCTGAAAAATTAAACTTATCTATTCCTCAAATTTCCGTGGACAGGAATTATTTACTGGGTCTGGTTCAGGGTTTAAAGCAGGCTATTGATCCTTCTTATAAAGTAGTTACAGCTATTTTTCTCTGATACCATTTCCAGAATGTCCCAATCTTTTCAGTGGGAGAAAGCTGAGGTTTTTCAATACCTCAGAAAATTTACGGACCCTTTACCTATTCCTCCAGTTCTTTCAGCTTTGGAGGATGGCTGTGTTACTGCCTGTAATATTCCTGATAGTCAGCCAGCTGCCTCCTAAAAAGACAGATGGTATGTATAAACTTCCTCAGTCTTTTAAGTTTTTATACACATTTCCCCGGATCTATATTATATGAGCGAAAGTTCATATGAACGAATGCCCTAATGAGCGAAAATGCCGGACATTGAAAAGCTTTTTTGGGGGTTGCAGTACAGTGAAGATAGGAATATTTGCCCTTTCCTCACTGTAGTGCGATCTTGGAGTTGGATTTTTGCTCATTAGAGCGTTCATTCATATGAACTTTTGCTCATATAATATAGACTCCTTTTCCCCAACTAGTCTTACTCTTTCTGAAAAGGATGGTAAGATTATTGATAAGTATGGAAACGTGTATGCTTCTGCAACTTTGATTTTCAGAATTATGAATTGTCAGGCTCATTTTGAAAATATGAGGAATGTTTTGTCTCCAATTTCTTGTGAAGGAAAATCTGCTTTAAATAATTTAGATTCTTTGCTTGTACAAGTCACTACTCATTGTTTATTGTGTGTGTAAGATTCAGTTGATACTTTTTCTGAGGATATGGCCACTGGTACTGTTTTGAGGAGGTTTGTTTGGCTATATTCTCAGAACCACTCAGATTATGTTAAAAATTAAATTTTATATTGTTTGGATAGAGATTTAGGTTTTGGCATTTTTGCTGCAGAGGTGATGAGAAGGGTGATGAGAGGATAAGTTGATTCAGGGGATCTCTAATATTTTCAGTCCTCCTTTTCCATAATTTCAAAGTATTCTTTAGTCCCTCATCCTGTTTTGACAAAAAAGAAAATAAATAGTCTCAACAAAATACAGGTAAACAGACATTTAAGAAGAAATGACAAGGGGGTATTGGAAATAATTTAAGGACTTTCCCGCAAACCAAAGACAGTCCAACAAGTTAGAATGACTCTTGAAGGGACCTTGTCCCCTTCTCCCACCCAGGCAACCATTTTTCTTTTACAGAAAGTCTGAATCTCAACTTTTCTGTTTGGCTATGGATACTTTCTGTCAAATGGGTTCTGAAGATCATTATTCTTCATCACATGCTGTCTCAAGGAGTGATAGAACCAGTTCCTGCTTCTCAGGTGGGAAAATATTTTTATTCTAGGATATTTTTATTGCCAAAGAAAGAAAACACTTGGAGACCATTTCTGGATCTTTCTTTACCAAAGCTGATTGTGATAGTGCCCAGATTCAAAATACTGTCATATCACAATCTGGTACCTCTTCTTTTTCTTTCATGTATCCTGATAACACTAGATTTAAAAGATGCATATCTTCACATTCCTATTCATGCATACGTCAGGAGTTTAAACTTCTCATTATCAGTTCTGTGCCTTTCCCTTTGGACTATTTACTTCACAAAGAGAGTTCACAAAGTGCCTAGGTCTAGTTACAGCTCATTGCAGGCTACAGGGTATCCCAATTTTACCATATTTAAACAACCTGCTTACCTCTGCAGAGTTTCTTTCAAAGTGTCAGCAGTCTCTCACTTAGGTGAGAGATATCTTACACAAGTTGGGATTCCAAGAAAAGATTCAAAAGTCTTTTTTGACTCAGTCACGCAGGATTATGTTCCTGGGATGTCAGCTGGACACCACAGTTCAAAGAGCTATTCTTTCACAGGAAAATAGATCTCTGTCTAGATCTGTTTCTAAGGTTTTCCACTCGTACTTAGGTCAGTGCAACGGAAACATCTATAAAGTAGCAGAAAGTATCCTAAGAACTAAGCCAACATGGGACTGGAGAAAGGAGCTTCTTCTCATAGGGATGACTGCAATTAGGAATACAGACAATAGGCAAGAGGGAGCTGGAATTTATTGGAGAAAACTGGCAAAGGAACCAATATATTGGTAGCAAATAACTAGACAGGGAAAGATAATAGAATGGGAAGACACCAAGAATTTATTTGGACTTCAGGTTACAGATTCCCCTCCCCGTCAAGGATTGATATCAGAGTATAGGCAAGGAGAAAGAAATGAGAGGGGTCCTAAATGAAAGACCAGCACTGACAGAGTTTTAGTAGAATTTAGAACAGAATCTGTCATTAAAAAAATAATAATTAGTAGAGCATATAAAATATTGCATGATAAGTAAGAATCAGAGGCGGTTAGAAGGGATTGTGAAGAGAGACTGGATAAGCAATTCACAAAGAAACAATGGGAGGATAAATGTAGGTCTTCCAAATATGCAACAAAATTTAGAAGATTTAGGATTTTTGCTTGGAAATGCTTACATAGATATTTTTATACCCAAGTGGACACCAGAGAATTTTTCCTCAGGTAGACACCAAATGTTGGAAGTGTGACAAGGAAGAAACAAATAATTGGGAACATGTTTTCTGGGAGTGTTGTGATTTGGTGGACTTTAAGGATTCACTGCAGGGTGCACTGTCTGAGATGCTGGGTGAACAGATAGGTGTGACAAGGGAGATGATTTTTCTGAGCTGTGATACAGAATCGGAATTGCCTAGACATGGTAAGGTCTTGCTGTGTCTAATTATGGTGGCTGCCAAAAAAGCATTTACTAGAAAATGGAAATCAAAATATAAACCACAACTATACTAGAAGTAGTGACTATAGTAACATAGATAAAACAACTGGAAGTGAGATCTTTAGAAAAAAGTAGGAGCAAACTACATAGGAAAAACATGGGAATTGTGAGAACAATGCATACAGGCGAGGAATGAGGTTTTAAAAAAGACAGGACTTAAAAATGAGCTATGTAATGTTTGACTGAAAATGATTGGGTAGGTTATAAGTGATGTATAATGTTTGCAACGTGGGAAAGTCTGTCACTATGGCTTGTGATGTAAAATGCTTGCAACTAGGAATGGATCGGTGTGGTTTGTTTTCATTTATATAAATGTACGATTGCCTATGTCATAACTGATGGTTTAATAAAGATGTTTCCTGTTTAAAAATAATGGGTCTCATGACATCTATGATTCTCATGATACCCCTGGCAAGACTCTACATGAGAAAGATACAATGGTATCTGACGTCTCTTTGGTCTCATCACCAACATCCTTTGCCCTTTTAAATCCCAGTGCTGGGGGTTAGTCAGCAGGGAAGTCACTTGTTGGAGATGGCAAATATCTTTAAATTCAGGTCTCGCCTTCTCCCTGCCTGCACCAAAGCAGTCAGTTACCACACGTGCATCGGACTTTGCATGGGAAGCAGTTTCAGGAGGGATAAAAGTGCAAGCTGTGTGGGACACCAAGGACAGACACAAGCAGATAAATATAAAAGAGATTCTTGCCCTGATCAAGGCACTTAACTATCTGAATCATCTTTGGTCCCCAGGACATCTTCAAGTTGTTACAGACATTGCCACAGTCATGTAGTATGTCAACAAGCAAGAACAAGCTAGGTTATACCTCCTCTGCAGACTAGGCATGTTAATATGGGATATAGGTTCACAGCACAATCTCACTCTACAGGCATCCAGCATTCTGCGAGAGCAAAATTGTGTGGCAGACAAGCTAAGCAGGACAAGGGATGACCCTCATGAGTGACAACTAGATCAAGGGGTCTACCAAGATTTTATCCATCTGTGGGGAGTTCCTTAGGTAGACCTATTTGCCTCCTCTCTGAACAGTCAGTTGGGCCAGATTCTGCTCCAAGAGGCCATGCTAGGAAGAAAGATGCCATCTTGTTTTCTTGAACAGGAATGTTTCTGTTTGCTTTACCACCCCATTCTACTGATATCCAGGATACTTCCGAAGACTCAGAAGGAATCTCCCAAAATCATTGTGGTGGCTCCATTCTAGCCCAGGCAACAGGGATTCACTCTTCTTTGGGAAATGGCCAGGGGAAATTACCACAAACTTTCTCACAGACTGGATCTGTTCATATAAGATCAGGGGCATTTGGTGCACCCCAACCAACTTCAGTTGACTGCCTGGTTGATAGGGTCTCAATTCCCTTCAGGCACCATTTTACTGAGGACATGCAGTATGTTCTAGTGAAGGCAAGAAAACCTGCAATTGGAAAATCATATGTTAGAAAATGGAAAAATTTTTTTAGTTGTTGCCAACAACATAACCAGCACCCATTCAGAGCTAATTATTCTCTGTTTTACAATATTTGTGTGAGTTACTATTTTTTGGCCTTTATTACTCCTCCAGTAAGGTTCATTTATTGGCTATATGAACATGTCTGCCCATGGACCTCCTCTTTTCAATACATTCTTATATCAAAATGTTTTTGAAAAGGGTTTTGCGTAAGAAGCCTGCAGGAAAATGGTGGCCTCTCTTTGGGATCTTAATGTTGTGTTAGAGAAGCTAATACTTGCTCCATTTGAACTAGCAAACCTGGCTGACTTGAGGTTCTTAAAATGGAAAACAGTTTTACTGATTGCTCTGACCTCTGCAAGAAGGGTTAGTGAGTTGCAAGTTCTTATGGTGAGTCAACCCTGCCTCAGTTTCCATAGGGATGGAGTTTCTTTGAGAATTAATCCTTCTTTTAAGACTAAAGTGGTATCCAAGTTTACTTTAAGCCAAATTATCCATCTCTCTGTTTGCTTAATGAAGGAGAAAGGAAACTTAATACCTTGGATATCCACAGACAACTCAGGTACTGTCTTGACAGACCTAAATATTTCAGATCTTCAAATCAATTGTTCATTTCTTGTGAAGGTAAGAAGAGGAGACAACCTGTGTCAAAGCAGACTATTTCCATATGGTTGTCTAAGGCTTATTATATTTTGATATAGTCTACTCACCATAACAAAAGTATTCAGGCAAGGGTCAAGGCCCCCTCTGACAGGGCAATATCTTATTCTATGGCTTTTGTAAAATGGTTGGATTCTAGAAATATTCTAGAAGCAGCAAAGTTGTCCTTTGTACATAGTTTTGCAATGCACTATAAGCTTGACTCCTCCTTTACGTCTAGATCAGGCTTTGCTAGGACCATACTCCAGGGGCTCCTGGACTCTCCTTCCACCTCCCAAACATAGTTAGCCAAGGTAATCTACCGAAGTAGCTTAGGTTACTTCAGCAGTGATCAGAATTTTATTTTTATTTATTTTGACATTTATTAACCAGATATGTCCGAATGAGCATGAGCCCATTTTCAGCTGTGGCCTGGGGAGAAAACTTCTATGCAGTCATTTAGCGAGGCATTGTATACCAATGAGTACAGAAAAGTTTCAAATACAAATGAATACTCTAGTACAGAGGTAGCTGTAGGTACCAATAAAATCTCAGTAAAATCCCAAGTACAATACATAAATGAATAATTCAGCAGGCAGTGAAGTAAATGATAAGAAATCAGTGATGGTTATTATAGTCATATACATCTCCAGATCTAGTACAAAGTAGAACAGGTCAGAAAGATCAGGAGTAAAAAAAAGCATGAAATACATGAAAATCCAGCAAAGTACAGAAGATGAGTGCAGTACATAGGCGGCTTAGAAAGAACATCAGAATAGTACATAGCGGTATGCTAAAAGTTCTTGGGGTGGTATAGGAAGGATGACTGAGAGAATTAAAAAGACCAAGAGTTAGGTTGGGCTTTGTCAGGAGCAAGATCCATGAGTTTAGTAGTGTTTCTTTCAAAGCATTTTTGAAGTTATGAATATTGGAAATAGTTCTGATGGACATAGGGAGTTTGTTCCAAGCTAAGGCAACAAAGTAGCTATGGTGACCTGTTGTTCTTTTGGGCTTATAGAATTCCAAGAGGAGGTGGTCAGAGCTCCAGAGAGAGTGAGTAGGAGAATATAAGGAGATGAGATAGCGGGGCAGGAGGTTGTTTTGTTGAGGATGGAGGGAATAAGGAGCAGTTGAGGTAGTAGGAGCTGGTTGGGGAATTCAAGCCAGCTTAGAGATTTGAGGGAAAGGCAGTGGTGGGTGTTGTATAGTTGGTTTGTAGAGAATCTAGCAACATTGTTAAATGTGAGTTCTAGCTTGGACTTTAGAGAGGATTGCAGGTTAGTTAAGATTGGAGAGGCATAGAGTAGACTGGGGAGAAGGTAGGCATAGGTGAGGGAGAGTCTGGAGTCCTTGATGAGGAATTTTTTGTTTCGCTACAGCAAACCCAGTTTTTAGTGAATCTTTTTTATGCAGTTATGAACATATGGAGAACATATTGCAGTCGTGTAAGTAAACTTACCATAGCAGTAGATTTTCGAATGATCACTGCTGCAGTAGCCGCTCCTTCATCTCCACCCCCTTCGTTTATTTTTGTGTTGTTTATGCCAAGGTGTGGACCTTTATTTTTTGTTGTTCCTACATTGTCCTTCATGGTTCAGCCTCCATCTCTGTTTTGGCATGAAAGCTCTGAAAGGCATGGCACCCAAATTTGTGTTTTTAGTCAGCTCACCTCAAGCTGACTATTGGTTTGGGTATGTGGAAGGTATCCTGAAGGTTTGGACGCTGGCTTGCTGTTATATCCTTGCAGGATATAATCCATATAGCTTAGGCTACTGCAGCAGTGATTATTCGAACATCTTCTGTTATAGTAAGTTTACTTACACACCTGTACTTATAGATGTTGTGGAACCTTTGTAAGCCATTTTATGATAGCAGCACTAACTGACATCTTCTCAAAACAAGTAACTGAGCTTAGATTTGACAGATTCTTGTGTTCATTGGGATTGTGATCTACTGATGATGGTTAGTTTTACTCAGGATTGTGATCTCTTTTATGAGTAGTGATTGCTAGGATTGCTCAGAATTCTGATTTTGCTTGTGACTAGTAATCACTAGTATCTCTAAGGATCTTGCCATCCCTTGTGAATAGTGATTGTTGGCATCACTCAAGACACTGATTTCTATTGTGACTAGTGGTTATTAAAATCACTCCCTGTGTGCAGTGATTTTATCATTCCTTTTATTTTGCACCAAAGATATGTCTCTCCAAATGTAATGCTGTACATCTGCTTCCATCAGAAATTATTTGCATTACACTCTTCCATTAATGAAACACTAAGATCTAATATGTATAGAATGAACCTGCTTTGCATTAATTTTTTAAACTTGTCTGTTTGCAAGTTTAGTTACTTGTTAAATCTGACAACGTTGTCATTTGTTGCTGTTTTGCTAGTCTGTGGTAGTTGTCATTTTTTTTAACCTCACTATTTGCTCTGCAGATTTTGGCAAAGTGGTCACATGCTGTGTACAAAAACACTTCTGTGGCAAAGGAGAAAGTTGTGTTCATGTTTGGCAGTGCCTGAAATGGACAGTCTTTCAAATGTGTAGATTTCTCATGCTCTTGTTGAATGCTTCCTGTGTGTCACTGAAATATTACAAAAACAGCATATAAATTCACACACCTTTCACTAGCATTTAATTCTGAGGTAGAGGGTTTCTTAATTGACAGCATTTAACAAAGATAAACTGTTATTTGTTTTATTAATTTTTCAGTAAAGTAAATTCACTAAATGCCTATTTTCAGGGCTGACCCAGGAACTGTGTCACAGTATACATGTAAAACTTAAGGAGACTGAGAAACAAACTCAGGACTACCAGCAAAGCTTATTATTAATCATACCCCGGGATTCATGAAGCTCGGCGCAAGGCCGGCGGTAGGCTTGCGCCGACAGTGCAGCATGAGCCGCCACAGCCACGTGCATAGGAAAGGAGCGCCAGTGCATAGGGCGTGTCGAAGTGCCGCACAGAGGCATGGAAATGCCAGCTGTTGACATGCAACATAAAATGCTTGCATATAACAACTTGCAAGATAGTAATCACATCTGTCGGTGTCCATGTATACTGAAAAATATGCAAAGCATGCAAAATAGTTCCTGCGAACACAAAATGAAGAAGCAAACACAAATGCACGTAGGGAATAACGGGTCCCCATCCCGCGAACAAATGACATGGAAAACTGTGTGCCCATAGTCAAACGCAGTGTAGATAGCTATACCAAGTGGAAGTGAAAAGCATCATATGTTAGCGCGCCGCCAGTAGGTACATCCAGCCCAATGGTTAGGGTCACCAGCTGACCCCATAATGAGGGAGGGTACACAGCTAGGCAGATGTGTCCATAACAAAATACACGATAAATGTACATATCTAGCGACCGTATGACCGAATCATATCCCACAAGGCATGTAATAGTCACATACAAAAGCTGTGTCCGTATTTCACATACCAAATGTGACAGGTAATAGAATAAGCATGTAAACGAAACAGAAGGAGCATATAAACTGCTACAAACAATAAGGCAACATGTAGGCTGAAAGGAACAGTATTATCCGTACTGTCAGCTGTGGGTACGTGCTGTCCAGTACATTCGGATATGTGTCCGGAATATATCCCATCCTGGACATAGGAAAAGGTGGCATCCTACCAATGATTAGAACAGTCTGCCAAAATTCGCACATCAGCGGTACAAGCCAAACTTGTCAGGATGTGTCACAGTTGAACGGGTCTTACCCGGGTATACCAACCATGTAATGAAAGTTAAGTATGGGCGTGTACCTATGTGCGTGAGGTATAGCATGTGGAAAGCAAACATGGCAGGGTAGGCCACACAACCATACAGGTACCTGACATATGTAGGGTATTCAGTGTATTACTCTGGCCGTGTCATGGGCCAACAACCAAAGCAGTGATGTATGGGGTGTGAGGAATATGTGTGTGTGTGTGGGGGGGTGGGTAATGGTACAATCCTCCAAGGCGATACTGTGTCGTATGCAGAATAGGTGAACCGGAGGTGTATGAGGGAGCAGCGGGCGAAGCAGAAAGAAACACAAAAACATGTATAAACATCTGCAGTACAACCAGACAGGCCATACTGTAGAACACAATCCCACAAACATATGAATATTGAAATGTGCGAGACAAATGTATAGACATGTCACCGGCACATACCCACAGATTGGTCCTGATGGAACTGGCCACATCAAATGCAACACACCTGGATGCATAATGGACTACCCAGCATCCCCTCCACATCACACAACCTGCTCCCTTACCTGAACATCCACCAAATCCAGCCATACTTGGCCTACTGGTTTGGTGCAGCCACATCTACACATAGTGACCACTACGCATATGTAGTAGGTAGTGTCACCCTAGGCAGTTTCAGGATTGCACACTATGTATCCCTTGCATGTAAAACCCCCAGCACATTTTCATAACGCCAGAAGAATGTTCAGTATTTGTCTTGTTTTGGTCTTGTTCAATTTTTGGGATATCCCTCATGGGATAAGTAACCTGTGTAAACATTAGAATGGAAGACACAAAGTCCAGTCCTGTAGATATCTGGACACAAGTTTGAATGTGCATTAGTGGTGCACGACACTGTCAAGCCTTAGATGGTGATGCATGACCTACTACCCAGGATCAAACACCTTCCCGTGACGCACGTGTCCCGACACGAATAAGCAAGAGAATATATTGCATAGGTTCATAGGTTCATAGGTTCATACTAGGCTATCTGCCCGAGGGCATTTACAAGCCTAGCCCATAGTTTTGTGGCTTACGCCACCCCTTTAGTTTGGGGAACTATACCCATTATTTTGCTGTGCCTCTGTTGAGCAGTGACACTGAGGTAATCCCTGGGGTATATCTGCGATCTCCCATCCATTGGTCAAGATTTCTGAACAAGGCCAGCGGTGCTCTAACCGCTACATATACCGGGATTTTATTCCACAGCATAGGGAGTCTTTGGGTGATGAATCTATCCTCCAGCACGCCCTATTAATAGCCGTGTCGAGGTTTAAGTCTCCCGCCCTTGTGGCTCTGACGGATCTAGATTTTTGAGGTGAAGCATATTCATCAAATCTGGGTTTGACATGGCCTTGTATGTTAGGCAAAGGTCACCTCTGAGTTAAGCGTTTACTGAATAGAGCTGGAGTTCTTTCAGTCGGGCAGCATAGGACAGATGTTTGACACCCTTTATCCTTTGGTGAGGAACTTTGTGGCCTCTCCAGCTGCTGCAAGTGTCGGGTCAGATACATTCAATGGGGCATTGTACTCAATCATTGGTCTGATGAATGATGAGTATAGGGAGACTATGACCTCCCTTGATCTAGATGAGAATCCCTTCATGATAAGGTGGGCAATGTAGAAGGTCTTCCTAACTACTTTAGCTACATGGGTGTCGAATGACAGACTACTATCAACCTGGGTCCCCAGGTCCCTGATAACTTCTTCTGTACTCAGTGGATTGCCACCTATTTGGTAGCTAGGGGTAACCTTGTTTTTCCCGAAGGGTATGACTATGCATTTTTTGGCATTTAACTTTAGGCCATGGGTCTGGCACCAGTTATCCGTTTCTGTGAGACCCTTCTGAAGGATATCTGTGTCAGAGGTGTTTTCTACTATGGCGCCCAGTTTGCAGTCATCTGCAAACTTTGTCAGCCATAACCCTCCTGTGTTTGCTTGTACTCGGAAAAGTAGATGCCAAACAAGAGTGCCCAGGACTGAGCCCTGTGGTACACCACTTGTGACAGGCTTTGAGTCTGACATGGCGCCAGCAACTCTGACCCTGTGGGTTCTGTCACTCAGCCAGTTTGCAACCCATCTTGTGATGTATGGGTTAACATTTAAGCTGATGAGTTTTTCAATGATACCCGAGTGGGGTATTGTATCAAGGCCTTCGCCAGATCGAGGTAGGCTGTATGGACTGCCTTTCCTCATCAATGGCTTTGGTGACTGTTTCAAAAGTCAACCAAGTTTAGAAGGCATGATCTGCCTTTGACAAAGCCAAACTGGGATGGATCCAAAGTCTGCAAATTCCCTATGTCTTTATTTATGAGGTCCATTATGATCCTCTCCATGGCTTTGCAGATAAGGCTTGTCAAGCTAATGGGCCGGTAATTTCCAGGGTCGGTGGAGGCACCGCCTTTGTGAAGTGGGACCACAGTTGCAGTGCGCCACCCCTGGAGCACGTATCCAGAGGTAAGACTATGATTAAACAGCTGTCCTAGCTGTGGGTTTAATTCCTCGTTGAGTTCGTGGAGCACACAGCCGGGGACACCATCAGGTCCCATGGATGCTGTGTTTTTTGCTTTGGAGACAGCAGTTCTCACTTGGGCGTTGGAGATGTTTGGGGGGTTTGGGGGCACACATTCGCATAGTGGCACATGGTATAAGGGTGATGAAGGCACTGACGTAAACAGGATACCCCTGATCCACAGTGTGAGGGACAATTAATGTGTGTGTAGGTGCGACCTGACCAACAATGGTACAATGCCAAATGTCCTGTGATCGTAGGAAATAACTATGCACCATACTGCATGTAACAGTTGCCTAAAGCGGTCACGTCAGGATAGAATAAACGTAATTTGTACAAGAAACAGGCAAACAACAAAAGTGCCAAAGGTATAAGGCTCACAGCTAGGAAACAAATGAATGTTCCAAACCTGCACTGACCATGGCTATGTGTTGGCCCAAACAATCTGGTGTCCGCAGTAGGGTTATCATCTGTCCCGCTTTGCGAGGGACAGTCCATCTTTAGACAGTTGTGTCCTGACAAAATTCATTACAAATGGCAAATGTCCTGGGATTGTAGGACATAATTATGTCCCATATGTTATGTAATAGTTGCAGAAAATAATTATTGCAGTATCTACAATACCTAAATGTTACAAGAAACAGAATAAGCAACGAAACCGCTACAACAGTAGGCTTTTATGTAGGCAAATAAGTAAAGTTCTATCCGTTGTACTGACCGTGGGTATGTGTCGGCTTGTAAAATCTGATGTGTGTTCCGAAAATGTCCCATCTTGGCCATTTGAAAAGGTGCCAACCCTAGTCCCCAGAATACATCCCAACCTGTACATATGACAATGTCAACGATACCAATGGTCAGAGCATTCGCACAATAACTGGCCAGACCCTTAAAACTCACAAAGCCAGTGACCTCTGGGGGAAAGGTGTTGAATGAGAATGACTACTTACAACAATGAAGAGTACTAGATGCATTTAACTGCAGAAAATTAGTAGTATTATGAATCTGTCAACACATTCCACGTTAATAGTACTAATATGGTAGAAGTGTCCGTGATTGTCCCTGAGTTGTCTTAGCCTTGTCCCTGTAGACATGAGTCCCTGAGTATCAGAGAGGTCCGTACACAGAAGTACACCAACCAACTGTCACATCTGTTGACAGGACTATTGCATACCTGTAGTGAATTTATAACAGATGTCCAGAATAATATTTATTGTATGTATAAATGAATGAAATAGTCAAATGGGAAGGGAAACACGTGGAAACCACCCCCTCAACCTGCATTATGTAGTGGAACCACTCCCCACCCTAAATTATGTAGCGCCAACCCAATAATGTGGTCAGAGGTGCCCAAACACCTGCGTCTGTAAACACAGGTAGAATGTTAAACTCTGTCCATGTGCTACGTCTGATCTTTGAACAGCGCCAGGGCAGTGCTAGTCACCAGTCGGCCGAGCCTAAACCCGGACCAGCACATGAACACCCTGACAATCAAACACGCGTATGTGCGAGCACTATAAGCATAGGAGTTATGAATAACCTTGGAGTGAGTAGACTTGCAGCACGGGTCCAAAGCAGTAGGAGACAGGGAATGTCCTAATTGTAGTACTGCAGTTTTCCCAGCAGGAGAATGGATGCCTGCTGTGTAAGAGAAGCGGTGAGGCGTATGTCAGAGTAGCTACGAACCATGGGTATACATATAAATGAGCCAGAACACCAATAGTGTAGTGGTTACAGCATCCGCCCAACGTAAAGGCATTCCCGGTTCAAGTATGACTATAGCACATATTAATTGTGTAATGAATGCCTCTGTGCTGTAAAGCCAACATTTATACATGTAAAGGTGAGAGCGTTCGCATGGGTCCGTTAACTGGATTCCATCAAAGTGGTACTGTCATAAGGAATAAGGCACATGTAATCCCAAAGACGTGCCTGTAAACATATGTAACTCAGAATAAGTAGATGCAAGTGGGCCTGCGCGGGTGTACGCAGCTATTAGCATTGCAAATGTATGTTGTCTTGTACAGCTTTAACTTTTATATATATAGTTAGATGTGTGTATAAATAAATATCCACAGACATAGCAGAAATATGCAATTATATATCTACACATTTATCTATATATACACACACATATATATAATATATATATATATATATATATATATATATATATATATATATATACACACACACACACACACACATATATATATATATATATATATATATATATATATATATATATATATATATATATATATATATATAGATATATATCTATATACATATATATATATATATATATATATATATATATATATATATGTATATAGATATGTTAGGACGCAGAAAGACGAAAGCAAACTTAAGGGTTGTGAAGGGAATCCAGAGCAAGTTGGGAATTATGAAGTGCTCACAGCGTATGTCACATAAAGCTGCACAAGTGTGAGTAGAGCACCGCTCTCCACACCAGAGGCAGGGCTATACCAGTGGCTATAACATCGTTGAAGTGCTACGTCAACATTGTAAACAGACGGAATGTAGGACATGTTGTGACCACCTACACTTGTAACCCGCAAATCGTTTGTAATCCATAACACCAGGAAAGGCACGTATGTGCAAATATGAATGGATGGTGAGCCTGTGAATACACAAGGCGGTACAAAATGTGTGTAGGGCCCCAACACTCATGAGAGGGCAATGTGTAAAGGTGTGTCATGGCTGCGATATCAGGTGTATAATGGCTGTTATGCGGGGAAACTCAACATGGGTGTGCAGGAGAAACTATGGATATGTGAGTATGGACACAGGAGTGATAGGATATGTTGCGCTGGGTGCAATGGAGTGGCCTGTGGAGGTCAGCTAGTATGTAGTTGTGATTCCCAGATAGAGCGTCGTTTGAGTGGAGACATGCGTGAATGGGTGTATCGTTGTCAGACGTTGTGCGTCAGGTCTGGCAGCCCGGCACGTAAAACCTATACGCCACCCATGAGCGGAACGGAGTTCTGCTGTGACAACCCCAAACCGGGAAAAGCAGAAAGACACAACTACATGAAGACAACAATTTGTTGATGTACAGTCACAGTAACACAAACACACATCCTATCAACAGTAATAATATGAATGTGCACAGAAACAAACACAGTAGCAGGAAAAATAGGCTGTGCATACGAGTAATAGGTCGAATGACACTATCACATCCCAGTTAGCAGCGGCACCCCAGACATGAAGAATGTGCGATATCTGTCCACTGCATAACGTGCAATATACTGAGCACAAGTTCACCAGAGTGAAGTGTTGGTGTCAGAATGACTAAGGCAATAGTATGCTGTTGAAGAAGGGATAAAACCAATACGCATGTGTAAGTGTCCATGTCCGGGAAATGTATAGGTTAACGGACACACAGATGTATATATAGATAAAAACGTATATATACATATAACTATATTAATTTACATACACATATATATCCATACGGATATATATATATATATATATATATATATATATATATATATATATATATATCTATATACACACACACAAGGATATACTACGGATATATATTGATTGATATATACAAATACACACAAAACAAAATATATATGTCAGTGTAGATATACACATGTTCATAAATAGGTTACTTCACAGCAGTTAGGGGTAACATATTTACAGCCCGGGCATATGTGACTGGGAGGTCCAATAAAGAAACGTTGTACCCCCCACATCGCCCAGCTAGGCCAGGCAGACATACAGACAGGCAATACAGATCAATACACTGCCGCTGTCCAGAACACCGGTAGGAAAGGACCAGTGGGAGAGTTCTGCAAGGTCTACACTTTAAACATGGATAACGGTGTCCCTTGCGGGACCCCAAAAATTCAGGGTTCATGAGAATCTGCTGACATTAATACGAGCAGGATGTAGGTGTACATGGAACAGTAGGTTGTGCAAGTGTGATAATACATGGGTTGACAAAACGTACGACATGTGTCCCGAGATGGGGAGAGTGGGCAGTGTGTAGGGGTGTGCTCATACCCCAGCTGCGCTCGCAGTAAGTATTTGTAACGACTGCTGTAGAGGGGTGCCAGGTAGGTAGACCATGGGTATGCATTAATGGGCTTAAGTGTGCAGGTGCTGGTTGGCAGAGATGTAGTGGGCCCACCCAGTGGAAGTCATTAATATGGGTATAGCATAGGCCTACACCTCCCAAACCTGAAGAGCACATCTACCGGATAGTTTGTAAACCATCAGGGAATATATAGAGACCTACACAGTGCCGTGTACCCGATTAGCATGGACGTCCATAGTTATGTATCAAAATGTAACAAAGTCCAACTAAACACTGCCAGAACTAGTGATACTAGGTGAACAGGTGGCGGAATACAGGTAATGACAGATGACAACATGTATGAGTCATAAGCGGCATGTACCTCAACAAATGTGAATGAATACATATGCTCTGTGACTGTGAATGTGTCTGGTTAATAGAACCAATCATCTAAATGTGTCCCGCAGGGTGTTATGCATTGTTCCTGATACAGTGTTCATTCACACCCATTGATATGTGAGTTCTGCTACTGACGGAAAGTGCATAAGTTGCTGACCACCTCAGGTAGATGATACATAATAGAAGAGGTTCAACACCCGTACGCCTGCGAGGGACACACCTGTCTGGGCAGTTGTGTCTTGCAAAATGACAGTTATGGCACATGGCCTGTGAGTTCGGGAATGGAGGCTATATAGTGTGTGTAGTGGTGTCAGACATCAATTTGTTGTATCAGTAACAGCTGCATGTAATAGGAAACAGTATTATCAGTTATAATGCTACATGAATAACCTTAACGTATGCAAATCGTGGAAGTCGTCCGTTTACTACTGGCTGGGGGTCAGACCTCTCAACGAATTGGGGACAAATTTCAACAGAATCAGGGACAAGTCAAGAAAAACTCAAGGACAATCAGGGACACTTTTAAAAAATTAGTGCTATTAACTGGAAAGATTGACAGAATCAGAGCATATGAATTAATACACATTTTCTGAAGTAAAAGAAGTTTGTAACTCTTAATTATTGTCATTATTCATTAAGTGTAATTCACCACCTTTCCTCCAAAAGTCACTAGTTTTAGGAGGGATTAAGAGGGATAGAGTTAAAATCTGAGTCAAAATCAGGGACGTCCCTGAAAATCAGGAAAAGTTGAGAGGTATGCTGTGGGTATGTGTTGCCTTGACACATGTGATAGCTCTACATATACGGTCTATAGGGCCGCCATCAGTCTGAATGGCCAAAGTGGAACCTGCTCTCTAGAACTGTCAGATGTACCAGGGCAGAACATACCTACAGCCATGCATAGTACAGAAATATACATATCGGAACAAATCAAAGCGTAGTCTAGCAGCAGTATAGTTGCTTATGCTACTAAATATGACATATCAACGTGTCAAGTATACAAGACCTGTAACAAACAACCAGTGCAGACACCTACACCATGAGAAGGTCCCCTAATCAGGACAGTTGCAATGGCTAGAGTATTACCACTCAACTGTCCCTGAATGTCAGGTACGTCCCTGAGTTTGACTGAAAGTCTAACTGTGTCCTTCTTAATCCCTCCTAAAATTAGTGGCTGTTGAAGGAAAGGTGGTGAATTACACTTACTGACTAATGACAATAAGTAAGAGTTATAAACAACTGTTACTTCAGAATATGTTTATTAAGTCATATGCTCTGATTCTGTCAATGTATCAAGTTAATAGCATTACTTTTGTAAAAGTGTCCCTGTTTTTCTTGACCTGTCCCTGATTCTGCAGAAATGTGTCCCCGATTGGTGGAGAATTCTGGTATTGTCACATGTGATATGTGTGATGAGGGACTGTCCCATGCAAAGTGGGAAAGGTGTCACTCCTACAGTCTCCCGTCGTGCAATCTGAAAGGTGGTCAACGTGCAGTAGGTATGCGGTAGCATGACTCGGCAGACAGCTGTGTTAACAAACTCAAATCACATGTCAGCATTGCAGAGTATCGGTTCCCATGTATCAGGCAGATGGGAGCAGATCATATGAGGAACACTCATATAATATGTTAAACGTTCAAAGAGGAACCAAACAGGAAAAACTTGCTGAATTCCTTGGCTTTTAATAAATCCACCACCAAACAAGCAAAAGTCAATACGTAAAAACAGCGTACACGCCAAAATGTTTTTACGTATTGACTTTTGCTTGTTTGGTGGTGGATTTATTAAAACCCAAGGAATTCAGCAAGTTTTTCCTGTTTGGTTCCTCTTTGAACGTTTAACAGTTTTTGTTTGTACTTCTTGATTTCGTTGTGGTTGACTCATATAATATGATTACGTCACTGGACAGGCCGCCGAGTCCGTACAGTCGAACGGCTGCCATTGCAAAATGGTTACAATACCCGATACTGTAGTCATGTAGTCCAATGTAATACGCATCACAAGGGATCGCACACACCCAGCATGAGTGACAAATGTAAGCGGAAATGTCGGAGAGCGAGCAGCTGTAAGCGGGTTTGTCTACCAGTATGCCAGTAGTGCACTGTCAAAGAAATGTGGAGTCTAAACATGTATAAGGTGCTGTGACCAGAGGTCAGCAGTGCTTAACACTGTGCAAACCCACACACAACAGCTCCCATCTGCTGGACTGTGCCTTACCCAGTTTGTATCCAAAGGTGTCGGCCTGTCCGCAAACAAAGAACCGCCCTATACACTTGATGGTAGACGTACCCTGCGCACATAGCTCATGTGAATTAATAATAGACCATGGCATATGTACAGACAATAGACCGCAAACACCATACAGCGCAGACATCCAACAGTATAGCAATGTACTGGCAGATATGTCCGGACCACTGGTGTGTGCATGCCTGGCTGTCCTGTGTTTCAGTGTGTGAGCATGCCCAGTATGACTGTTACGCATGTTGTCGACCGACTATACCGTCATGTGTGTGAGCATGCAAAGTATGGTCAACTGTATTGCATGTGTCACATGTCCAGATAGTACTGTGTTGCTGACCCCTCCGTTCTACACAGACAGGTGTCATGCTGTGTCTGCAGGGTAGCTAATGGTCATGTGACATTGACAGTTGCTACATGTCTGCATAGCGTGGGGGGACATGCAACCACAACCACAGTCCTACACAGCACCGTGGGTGGTGCACATGACTCTCATGTGTAGGTGTGACGGGGGGCACAGCCAACAGTTGTACACATCTGCCGCTACTGTACTGGTCTGCCGGGTACTCCATGTCAGTGTGTGGACCTACCTAAATTGCTAGTTGGAGGGATACCAGAGTACGTCCGTTCCCAGCTTTAATTACCAGCACAGTGGTGTTGGACGTCCCAGCTTACACAACCTACGTCAAACTGCCTGGCCTGCTGTTGTCTGTGTGTGTCATAGGGGGTTCGGGTCAGTCATTGGGCATATCCATAGGCCATCGTATATCATTTGTCTGTATCGGTCCACATTTGTCCAGCTGCATGGAACGTGTGTGGGCTGTACGGATACACATGATGGTCAGCCCATAATCTGCAGTGGGTTAGGACACCCTGTGTACTACAGGCTACCATTGTGACCCCGTATGTGCTACAGAGGTCATGGTGCCACTATGGATGTGTACTGTCTGCTGCCCTAACATGTGGCCACCACAGTCACTTGTATGCTCACATACATACCATCGCAATGGGTAAGTACACATTCTAATACAACTGCCACTTGTTAGGTCAATAGACATACCCTGGGTGTGTTCCGGACATGAGGACGGTGCTGGAGTGCTGCCTATGTCGGATGCACACAGTGCACCTCCCATACATGGCCGAGCACAGGTACTGTCATGTTTGGCATCCATTGTACTGTGTGCGGGTCAGAGAGGGGAAATCTGTAGGTACCTACTGTGTCAGTGCATATGCCTTGTGTTGCCTCTTTGCCAAGGGCAGGTCATACTGTGCACGGGCTTTCACCATCTGTGCCCTACTCAGGTAGTTCCTTCACCAAGTCACACTCTGCCTGTACAGGCCTTGGCAGTGGTGTTGGGCTGTGTGACCCTGCCCCATGCTACTTCTGCTGCAACTGTTACTGCAGGATAACATTGTGTAGCATAGCAAATAACATAGCAACTTGTATGCATGTAGCTTGTGAATACTGCAGAGCTCCAACAGATGTGTCCGGATACCAGAACTGTGAACCAAGCATCCCAAACATATGCACAAGTATATGTCTTGCCTGTGCATCTGCCTCAGTATGGTGTAAGTGTTCAGGTGTGTGTGCATTGCTGATGGGTGTCATCAGCCACTACACCAGTGTTTACCTAGCATCCCCCACTAGGAGACTGTAGGGGACGTCCATATAGGCATTGGTGTGCTACAGCTGTATCAGAAGCCATATATCGGACACATCATAGCTTCCAGGGCAGTCAGCACACACATTCAATCTCATGCCCTGGCCATGGCATATGGCCTAGCTGTTGGAGGGTATGCCCCTGCACTGACTGTAGGCCCTACCCTGCTCCCTGGGTGGTGCTACGTGTGCAGGCTATAGCACCCAGTACCCCAGGGTAGTCATCCATGTGGTTGAACAGATGCATATTGCTGGACCACTAATCACATGTGTTGAGGATATGTATGTGCTCACTAGCATGTGTTGACATGGCATGTGTGAACTGGTGCAATACTCTGGATGCAGATGCCTGTGAGATACCCATATCCCCGGTTGTGCTGTGTGAGGTACCTGTGGTTAGTACACCTAGGCCAACACATCCCATGGTATCCACTGTGATGCGTTTCCCTCGGCCTGTTTGATGTGTCAGGCACAGGTCAACAAGTTGCTGTAGGAGGTCTCTGTCCAC